>NC_084552.2:16045000-16310000 GCF_033978685.3 Nerophis lumbriciformis | reverse complement strand
ACATCATCTGCAAAAAGCAGAGACCTAATCCTGCAGCCACCAAACCGGATCCCCTCAACGCCTTGACTGCGCCTAGAAATTCTGTCCATAAAAGTTATGAACAGAATCGGTGACAAAGGGCAGCCTTGGCGGAGTCCAACCCTCACTGGAAACGTGTCCGACTTACTACCGGCCATGCGGACCAAGCTCTGGCACTGATCATACAGGGAGCGGACTGCCACAATCAGACAGTCCGATACCCCATACTCTCTGAGCAGTCCCCACAGGACTTCCCGAGGGACACGGTCGAATGCCTTCTCCAAGTCTACAAAACACATGTAGACTGGTTGGGCAAACTCCCATGCACCCTCAAGGACCCTGCCGAGAGTATAGAGCTGGTCCACAGTTCCACGACCAGGACGAAAACCACACTGTTCCTCCTGAATCCGAGGTTCGACTATCCGGCGTAGCCTCCTCTCCAGTACACCTGAATAGACCTTACCGGGAAGGCTGAGGAGTGTGATCCCACGATAGTTAGAACACACCCTCCGGTTCCCCTTCTTAAAGAGAGGAACCACCACCCCGGTCTGCCAATCCAGTGGTACCGCCCCCGATGTCCACGCGATGCTGCAGAGTCTTGTCAACCAAGACAGCCCCACAGCATCCAGAGCCTTAAGGAACTCCGGGCGGATCTCATCTACCCCCGGGGCCTTGCCACCGAGGAGCTTTTTAACTACCTCAGCAACCTCAGCCCCAGAAATAGGAGAGCCCACCACAGACTCCCCAGGCACTGCTTCCTCATAGGAAGACGTGTTGGTGGGATTGAGGAGGTCTTCGAAGTATTCCCTCCACCGATCCACAACATCCGCAGTCGAGGTCAGCAGAACACCATCCTCGCCATACACGGTGTTGATAGTGCACTGCTTCCCCTTCCTGAGGCGGCGGATGGTGGTCCAGAATTGCTTCGAAGCCGTCCGGAAGTCGTTTTCCATGGCCTCACCGAACTCCTCCCATGTCCGAGTTTTTGCCTCTGCGACCGCTGAAGCCGCACACCGCTTGGCCTGTCGGTACTTGTCCGCTGCCTCAGGAGTCCTATGAGCCAAAAGAACCCGATAGGACTCCTTCTTCAGCTTGACGGCATCCCTCACCGCCGGTGTCCACCAACGGGTTCTAGGATTACCGCCACGACAAGCACCAACTACCTTGCGGCCACAGCTCCAATCAGCCGCCTCGACAATAGAGGCGCGGAACATGGTCCATTCGGACTCAATGTCCAGCACCTCCCTCGTGACATGTTCAAAGTTCTTCCGGAGGTGGGAATTGAAACTCTCTCTGACAGGAGACTCTGCCAGACGTTCCCAGCAAACCCTCACAATGCGTTTGGGCCTGCCAGGTCTGTCCGGCATCCTCCCCCACCATCGCAGCCAACTCACCACCAGGTGGTGATCGGTAGAAAGCCCCGCCCCTCTCTTCACCCGAGTGTCCAAAACATGAGGCCGCAAATTCGATGACACAACTACAAAGTCGATCATGGAACTGCGGCCTAGGGTGTCCTGGTGCCAAGTGCACATATGGACACCCTTATGTTTGAACATGGTGTTCGTTATGGACAATCTGTGACGGGCACAAAAGTCCAATAACAAAATACCACTCGGGTTCAGATCCGGGCAGCCATTCTTCCCAATCACGCCTCTCCAGGTTTCACTGTCGCTGCCAACATGAGCATTGAAGTCCCCCAGTAGAACGAGGGAATCACCCGGGGGAGCACTCTCAAGTACTCCCTCGAGTGAATCCAAAAAGGGTGGGTACTCTGAGCTGCGGTTTGGCGCGTAAGCGCAAACCACAGTCAGGACCCGTTCCCCCACCCGAAGGCGGAGGGAAGCTACCCTCTCGTCCACCGGGTTGAACTCCAACGTACAGGCTCTGAGCCGGGGGGAAACAAGAATTGCCACCCCAGCCCGTCGCCTCTCACTGCCGGCAACGCCAGAGTTGAAGAGAGTCCAGCCCCTCTCGAGAGAACTGGTTCCAGAGCCCTTGCTGTGCGTCGAAGTGAGTCCGACTATATCTAGCCGGAACTTCTCCACCTCGCGCACTAGCTCAGGCTCCTTCCCCCCCAGCGAGGTGACGTTCCACGTCCCAAGAGCTAGCTTCTGTAGCCGAGGATCGGACCGCCAAGTGCCCTGCCCTCGGCTGCCGCCCAGCTCACATTGCACCCGACCTCTATGACCCCTGCTATGGGTGGTGAGCCCATTGGAGGGGGGACCCACGTTGCCTCTTCGGGCTGTGCCCGGCCGGGCCCCATGGGGACAGGCCCGGCCACCAGGCGCTCGCCATCGTGCCCCACCTCGGGGCCTGGCTCCAGAGGGGGGCCCCGGTGACCCGCGTCCGGGCGAGGGAAATCTGGGTTCCTTGTTTGTTTTCTTCATAAAGGTCTATATATATATATATATATATATATATATATATATATATATATATATATATATATATATATATATATATATATATATATACACATATATACATATATATATATATATATATATATATATATATATATATATATATATATATATATATATATGTTTGTTTAAGTTATGTTCCGTTTGGGTTTTGTACACTTAAATCCTGCTTTTCACTCCCTTGTTTTGTCACCATAGCAACCATTAGTTTCACCTGTTTCACGTTTTGAGTCACACACCTGTTTTCACTGATCATGTCACTGCTATTTAAATCTGACTGTTTCTTTTGATCGTCCTGGTGACATTATCCTTTCTACCTCTGCAGCCTTTCATTCCAAGCCATAGTTCCATGCCATAGTTTCCATGCGGTTTCACGCCACAGTAAGTGTTGTTTTCGTTTTCATGTTCATAGTCTCTCTTGTTTTGTTTCATTAGCCAAGTTTGTTCTCCGCCATTGTGCGCGCCTTTTGTTTGCTTCCTTTTTTGTAGTTTGTTAAGAGTTTCAAATAAAATATGTACTTACATTCACGCCTTGCCCGCGCCAACTTTCCTTTGCATTCCGGGAAAACAAACCCCAAGGTCCACGTATTGACATTATATATATATATATATATATATATATATATATATATATATATATATATATATATATATATATATATATAGTATATGTATGTGCTTATTATTTTGCTGAGTACAATACACTCTTTTTGCGTGTGGCATCAAGTTTGCAGGTGTTTTCGTACACACCAAGTGTCAAACCTTGAGTAGATCAGAGGGAAAACATTTCAGTCACTTTGAGAAAAGAACCATGATGATATTCACCTCTAGTCGTGTGCGATCAATGTCTCTGGGAAGTTTCACTTTCACTCGGTGTGTGACTGCCAGCATTTCATAGGGGTACACCTGCAACCAATGGAGGGAAACAATATGTCTTCATTTGATTGTCAAAACATTGGGACTGATTGGATGGAATGAGTCAAATCTTACCTTGTATTCTGGGAAATAAAGAAAGGAAACAGTAAAATGAAGTCATGACGTTTAAAAGCTGTCGACTAGAAGGAAGCCATGAGATGTTGTTTATTTACCTCTCATGCCTCCCCAGCTGTGAGAGTCTGGATCAGCGTGGTCCTCCATCATGTCAGCAGCCTGTCAGGAAACACACGAGGAAAAGTCCTTCACTGGAGGAATCAGGAATACCATTTAATGCTACATTTACGTTTTTGAAGGAGGAAACTTCCCATGAAGTTAAAGTTAAAAGTTAAAGTAGCAATGATTGTCACACACACACTAGGTGTGGCGAAATTATTCTCTGCATTTGACCCATCACCCTTGATCATCCCCTGGGAGGTGAGGGGAGCAGTGAGCAGCAGCGGTGGCCGTGCCCGGGAATCATTTTTGGTGATTTAACCCCCAATTCCAACCCTTGATGCTGAGTGCCAAGCAGGGAGGTAATGGGTCCCATTTTTATAGTCTTTGGTATGACTCGGCCGGGGTTTGAACTCACAACCTACCGATCTCAGGGCGGACACTCTAACCACTAGGCCACTGAGTAGGTTAAAAGGTTGAAAAGGTTGAAAATGAACATTTAACAAAATTAAATCTACATTTATACATTTTATTTTGAAAGTTCATATTTGACATCAGAAAATGTTTCATGGAAAAAAGTTGGCAAAAATCATAGATATGTATGTGGAAAACTAAATTAAAAAAAACAACTAAAATCATTCTATGAAAGTCATTCCACGACATTTATATGTATGAATTTAAACCTTTTCAAGTAGGAAATGTTGCATTGGTCAGTATGTGGTATGTGTAGCTATATAAATATATATATATATATATATACTTTAGGTCAGGAAAAAACACAAGAGGCTATTCTATCCCGGCAAGCCTGTTTCGCAGGTTTCCCTGCAAAATCCCCTGAACAGCAAGGAAACCTGTGAAACAGGCTTGTAGGGATGAAATAGCCTGTGTGTTTTTTCGGCCTGCCGATATTATCGGACGATAAATGCTTTAAAATGTAATATCGGAAATTATCGGTATTGTTTTTTGTTTTTTTTATCGGTATCGTTTTTTTTGTTGTTGTTTTTGTTTTGTTTTGGTGCTGATGGCTTCATCTGGCCAGGATCTTCAGCTCTCACTGGATCAGTTCGCAGCCGAGTGTGAAGCGACTGGGATGAGAATCAGCACCTCCAAGTCCGAGTCCATGGTTCTCGCCCGGAAAAGGGTGGAGTGCCATCTCCGGGTTGGGGAGGAGATCTTGCCCCAAGTGGAGGAGTTCAAGTACCTCAGAGTCTTGTTCACGATTGAGGGAAGAGTGGATCGTGAGATCGACAGGCAGATCGGTGCGGCGTCTGCAGTGATGCGGACCCTGTATCGATCCGTTGTGGTGAAGAAGGAGCTGAGCCGGAAGGCAAAGCTCTCAATTTACTAGTCGATCTACGTTCCCATCCTCACCTATGGTCATGAGCTTTGGATTATGACCAAAGGACAAGATCACGGGTACAAGCAGCCGAAATGAGTTTCCTCCGTCAGGTGGCGGGGCTCTCCCTTAGAGATAGGGTGAGAAGCTCTGTCATCCGGGGGGAGCTCAAAGTAAAGCCGCTGCTCCTCCACATTGAGAGGAGCCAGATGAGGTGGTTCGGAGATCTGGTCAGGATGCCACCCGAATGCCTCCATGGGGAGGTGTTTAGGGCACGTCTGACCGGTAGGAGACCATAGGGAAGACCCAGGACACGTTGGGAAGACTATATCTCCCGGCTGGCTGGGAACGCCTCGGGATCCCTAGGGAAGAATTGGACGAAGTGGCTGGGGAGAGGGGAGTCTGGGCTTCTCTGCTTAAGCTGCTGCCCCCGCGACCCGACCTTGGATAAGCGGAAGAAGATGAATGGATGGATGATCACACTAATTTACAAATTAAAAATTTAATGTTGGAAACGTTTAATGGAAAATTATAAATATTTGGGGAAATTATTTTTAAAAAAGTATGGGAAATTAAGTAAAAATGTACCTATTTGAAATTCTAAAGTATGACATGTTTCATGTAAAATTAAAAATGTTTCAAAAAACATTTCAAATTTTAGTATATAAAGCTAGAAATGGTCTATGAAAAATCACAGCTATATTTCTGAAAATTATATACATTTATGGAAGAAAATATTAACACTCAATTAGAAAGTATAACAATACATCCACATTTGGGTGAAACTGCAAATTTGAGCATTTAAATTTTAAAGGAAGAAACCTTCCATGGAAGTAAACATAAATGTATTGTAGGAATTAAGGGCAGCACGTTGGGACAGGGGTTAGTGCATGTGCCTCACAATACGAAGGTCCTGAGTAGTCCTGAGTTCAATCCTGCGCTCGGGATCTTTCTGTGTGGAGTTTGCATGTTCTCCCGTGACTGCGTGGGTTCCCTCCGGGTACTCCGGCTTCCTCCCACCTCCAAAGACATGCACCTGGGGATAGGTTGATTGGCAACACCAAATTGGCCCTAGTGTGTGAATGTTGTCTGTCTATCTGTGTTGGCCCTGTGATGAGGTGGCGACTTGTCCAGGGTGTACCCCGCCTTCCGCCCGAATGCAGCTGTGATAGGCTCCAGCACCCCCCGCGACCCCAAAAGGGACAAGCGGTTGAAAATGGACGAATGTAGAAATTAACAGAAATAAATGTAAATCTTTTAATTGTTTTTGTAATGTTACACAGTGCCCCTTGGTGGTGGTTTAAGGAAGTGACTTCAGTTAAAAAACACGCCCATTTTCTATTGGCTGTCATTGTCACCCGACAAAGGTCAAAAGTCAGAGCAGCCATCTTGTTTTTCCATTTTGTATGAGACAGTGGGGAAGGGTCTGGCTGCGGCCGCAGATTTTAGTCCAAGTCGCGCCCCACAAATGTGACAACAATGGAAGTGAACCCTTTTTTCAATATGGCCACACGAGAGAAATAGATGGCGAATGCAACGCACCATTGGCTGTTATTATTGCGGTATTTGGATGTATTGCTTTTTCAGTTGATTATATACAACCCTAATCCCAAAAATAACCCGGACTCTAACCCTAACCAAAACCTAACTGTAACCTTAATTTATTTTCAGCACAATTGTTGTATTTACAAACCCCGTTTCCATATGAGTTGGGAAATTGTGTTAGATGTAAATATAAACGGAATACAATGATTTGCAAATCATTTTCAACCCATATTCAGTTGAATATGCTACAAAGACAACATATTTGATGTTCAAACTGATAAACATTTTTTTTTTTTTTCGCAAATAATCAATCATTAACTTTGAATTTGATGCCAGCAACACGTGACAAAGAAGTTGGGAAAGGTGGCAATAAATACTGATAAAGTTGAGGAATGCTCATCAAACACTTATTTGGAACATCCCACAAGTGAACAGGCAAATTGGGAACAGGTGGGTGCCATGATTGGGTATAAAAGTAGATTCCATGAAATGCTCAGTCATTCACAAACAAGGATGGGGCGAGGGTCACCACTTTGTCAACAAATGCGTGAGCAAATTGTTGAACAGTTTAAGAAAAACCTTTCTCAACCAGCTATTGCAAGGAATTTAGGGATTTCACCATCTACGGTCCGTAAGATCATCAAAGGGTTCAGAGAATCTGGAGAAATCACTGCACATAAGCGATGATATTACGGACCTTCGATCCCTCAGGCGATACTGCATCAAAAAGCGACATCGGTGTGTAAAGGATATCACCACATGGGCTCAGGAACACTTCAGAAACCCACTGTCAGTAACTACAGTTGGTCGCTACATCTGTAAGTGCAAGTTAAAACTCTCCTATGCAAGGCGAAAACCTTTTATCAACAACACCCAGAAACGCCGTCGGCTTCACTGGGCCTGAGCTCATCTAAGATGGACTGATAGAAAGTGGAAAAATGTTCTGTGGTCTGAAGAGTCCACATTTCAAATTGTTATTGGAAACTGTGGACGTCGTGTCCTCCGGACCAAAGAGGAAAAGAACCATCCGGATTGTTATAAGCGCAAAGTTGAAAAGCCAGCATCTGTGATGGTATGGGGGTGTTTTAGTGCCCAAGACATGGGTAACTTACACATCTGTGAAGGCGCCATTAATGCTGAAAGGTACATACAGGTTTTGGAGCAACATATGCTGCCATCCAAGCAACGTTAACATAGACGCCCCTGCTTATTTCAGCAAGACAATGCCAAGCCACATGTTACATCAACGTGGTTTCATAGTAAAAGAGTGCGGGTACTAGACTGGCCTGCCTGTAGTCCAGACCTGTCTCCCATTGAAAATGTGTGGCGCATTATGAAGCCTAAAATACCACAAGGGAGACCCCCGGACTGTTGAACAACTTAAGCTGTACATCAAGCAAGAATGGGAAAGAATTCCACCTGAGAAGCTTAAAAAATGTGTCTCCTCAGTTCCCAAACGTTTACTGAGTGTTGTTAAAAGGAAAGGCCATGTAACACAGTGGTGAACATCCCCCCAACTACTTTGGCACGTGTTGCAGCCATGAAATTCTAAGTTAATTATTATTTGTAGTGCATTCAATTGAATATGGGTTGAAAAGGATTTGCAAATCGTTGTATTCCGTTTGTATTTACATCTAACACAATTTCCCAACTCATATGGAAACAGGGTTTGTATTTATTAAGTAATGGACCCCCTGTTGAAGACCACTGCTATTAGGGAATATACATATAAAAAATATTTAATAACATTTCAAATTCACATCAACAAGCCAGCATTAATAGCTAACGAGGGTATCTCACCTTGTAGATGCCGTTCCTCCCATAACCAGGTAAGGATGCAAACTTATTATGAGGAAAACCTGACAAAATAAAATGGTAATTTAATATTTTTTGATCTAGCAGTAGTCAGTTTGTGCCATGTTAACCGATCATACTCACTTGGCTTGTAGGTGTTCATTGGCAAACTGCATGTAGACTTGCATGGGTCAAGGTCTTCTGGGCCCATCTGTCCATCCATCATCCAACTGGCGTTCTAGAATCCAATGGAAATGATTCAGGGTGAGTTGTCAAACTTAAGTTAAAGTACCAATGATAGTCACACACACACACACGAGGTGTGGTGAAATTTGTCCTCTGCATTTGACCCATCCCCTTGTTCCTCACCCTGGGAGGTGAGGGGAGCAGTGAGCAGCAGCAGTGACCACGCCTGGGAATCATTTTGGTGATTTAACCCCCAATTCCAACCCTTGATGCTGAGTGCCAAGCAGGGAGGTAATGGGTCACATTTTTATAGTCTTTGGTATGACTCGGCCGGGATTTGAACTCACAACCTACCGATCTCAGGGCGGACACTCTAACCACTTGGCCACTGAGTAGGTAAAAAAAACAACTTGGTTAGAGATACCACGAAGTAGGTGGCAATGCCTTAACCATACATGTGTTGCAGGCCACAGGGGCCATTTCCATCCAAACTTTGTTGTGACGCCACAGAAAACTGAAAATATTCACAGTTTATTATCTGCCGTCTGTCGAGACGCTTAGTTTAAATTTGGTTGTGATAGCTGGACAAAACGTTGAGGACAAGTTTGTCATTGAAAGACACCTGGAACTGTCTAAAACCACGCGGTATGCAACATTGAGTGGTGGACGCCCTGTTGGTTGTATCACAAGTCTTGTTTGTTCATGTACAAACCCCAAAACTAGTGAAGTCGGCACGTAAATGGTAAATAAAAACAGAATACAATGATTTGCAAATCCTTTTCAACTTATATTCAATTGAATAGACTGCAAAGACAAGATACTTAACGTTCAAACTGGAAAACGTTGTTATGTTTTGCAAATATTAGCTCATTTGGAATTTGATGCCTGCAACATGTTTCAAAAAAAGCTGGCACAAGTGGCAAAAAAAAAACGGAGAAAGTTGAGGAATGCTCATCAAACACTTATTTGGAACATCCCACAGGTGAACAGGCTAATTGGGAACAGGTGGATGCTATGATTGGGTATAAAAGATGCTCAGTCATTCACAAACAAGGATGGGGAGAGGGTCACCACTTTGTGAACAAATGCGTGAGCAAATTGTTGAACAGTTTAAGAACAACATTTCTAAACAAGCTATTGCAAGGAATTTAGAAATTTCACCATCTACGGTCCGTAATATCATCAAAAGGTTCATAGAATCTGGAGAAACCACTGCACATAAGCGATGATATTACGGACCTTCGATCCCTCAGGCGGTACTGCATCAAAAAAAATACATCAGTGTGTAAAGGATATCACCACATGGGCTCAGGAACACTTCAGAAAACCACTGTCAGTAACTACAGTTCGTCGCTACATCTATAAGTGCAAGTTAAAACTCTACTATGCAAAGCGAAAGCCATTTATCAACAACACCCAGTACCGCCTGAGGGATCGAAGGTCACAGGCATTCAGCCCGAGCTCATCTAATAAAGACTATCCACTTCCGGTTCCGGTTCACCGTGCGTGACTGCTCGCTGACTGCTCGCTGTTTCGAAAAAGCTAAGTATCGTTCTTTTGTGTGCTTTTAAATTGTTCTGCAGCTTTCTTTATTACTTTCTCAACATATTTAGTAGTACTATTTAACTTGCAAATCACCCGATCTCTGTCTCTCCACCCCTCCCGCAGCTAGCTAGCAGCTAGCTGCTAAGCTAACGAAGCTAGCGCGGAGAAAGGCGTCGCCGGGCGCCGGTCAGAAGGAGTCTACTCCTGCACACCGTGACCAGGACTTCTCGGAAGACAGCAGGAACTTCACTCGGTGACAGAAAACACCGTGAGTATGGCTTCCTGCGCGTCTTGCACCTTACTCAGGGAGAGGCTGGCTCTGCTAGAGGGCCGTGTCCGCCAGTTAGAGCAGAGTAATCTCGTAACTTTAGATGTTGCGGACACATCTGCTAGCGTTAGCTGTAGCGAGCTAACTAGCCCAGCCTGTAGCAGTCCTAAGCGGCCTACAAGCTACGGTGTACCGGTTGAGACGCATAATAGATTTAGCTCTTTAGCTAGTCCTACACCCCAGTCTACCGGGCACCACACCTTAGTCATAGGGGACTCCATCACCCGAAACATAAAGCTTAGCAAACCAGCCACAATTAAGTGCATCCCGGGGGCCCGAGCACCTGACATTGAGGCTAATCTTAGGGAGCTAACTCGCAACAGGCCTAATAAACACGTACGACAGGCTAATCGCACCACTAGTTATGCGAATATAGTTGTACACGTTGGCTCCAATGACACTAGAATGAGACAGTCAGAGATTACAAAGAGAAACATAGCCAGGACTTGTGATCTCGCTAGAAAGATGTCCAGGCATCGAGTAATTGTCTCTGGCCCCCTGCCTGCGAGAGGCAATGATGAGAGATATAGCAGATTAGTCTCGCTTAACAAGTGGCTGGCTAGCTTCTGTAGACAACAGGGACTAACGTTTATTGATAATTGGCCCTCTTTCTGGGGCAAACCAGGCTTGCTGATGAGGGACGGCCTTCACCCTAACCAGGAAGGCGCCATCATCCTGTCTAAGAATATAGACTACTGTTTAAGTCACATTTGACTAACTACACTAGAGCAAGCCCGGTCACAGGCAATTACAAAACCTCCCGGGTGAGGAGTCAGTTAAGCTAGAACTAGCCAGCACCAGGCTGGATAATTCCTGTACGCATAGCAATTTTCTTAGAATAACACACAACTCACATAATGTGTTTTCTGTTGTGAATGTGTCCGGGGTAGATATGCATTCTACTGAGGTGGCAAATCATGATGCGTTCAGTCGATCGCAGCATCAAGCAAACAATCTGAAAATTCCCGTCGTATCAATTCCTAGATATGGTCGAAACTATTTAAAGTGCACTACGTATAATAAACGCAACATTATTAATATTTCTACTACGGATAATTTAAACAAAAACTCGTCAAAACAGCCCAATACTTATAATATGGGCTTTTTAAACATAAGATCATTGTCTCCCAAAACGTTATTAGTTAATGAGGTCATTAGAGACAACAATCTTAACGTCATTGGTCTTAGCGAAACCTGGCTCAAACCAGACGAATTTTTTGCGCTAAATGAGGCATCTCCTCCTAACTATACGAATGCGCATATTGCCCGTCCCCTTAAAAGGGGTGGGGGGGTCGCACTAATATACAATGAAAACTTTAACCTTACCCCTAACCTAAATAATAAATACAAATCGTTTGAGGTGCTTACTATGAGGTCTGCCGCACCGCTGCCTCTCGATATGGCTGTTATCTACCGCCCCCCAGGGCCCTACTCGGACTTTATTAATGAATTCTCAGAGTTCGTTGCTGATCTAGTGACGCACGCAGACAATATAATCATAATGGGGGACTTTAATATCCAGACTATAATTGATAGCTGTGGTCTTACACAAATAATAAATGAACCTACGCATCGCAACGGCAATACGATAGATCTAGTGCTGGTCAGGGGTGTCACCACCTCCAAAGTTATGGTACTCCCGTATACTAAAGTAATGTCCGATCATTACCTTATAAAATTCGAAGTTCTGACTCATTGTCAACAAACTAATAATAATAATAACTGCTATAGCAGCCGCAACATTAATGCCGCCACAACGATGACTCTTGCTGACCTACTGCCTTCGGTAATGGCACCATTCCCAAATTATGTCGGCTCTATTGATAACCTCACTAACAACTTTGACAATGCCCTGCGCAAAACCATTGATAGTATAGCACCGCTAAAACAAAAAAGGGCCCCTAAAAGGCGCACCCCATGGTTTACAGAGGAAACCAGAGCTCATAAATTATCATGTAGAAAGTTGTAACGCAAATGGCGCGCGACCAAGCTTGAGGTTTTCCATCAAGCATGGAGTGATAGTTTAATATCGTATAAACGCATGCTTACCTTAGCTAAAGCTAAATATTACTCAAATCTCATCCGCCTCAACAAAAACGACCCTAAATTTTTGTTTAGTACAGTAGCATCGCTAACCCAACAAGGGACTCCTCCCAATAGCTCCACCCACTCGGCAGATGACTTTATGAATTTCTTTAATAAGAAAATTGAACTCATTAGAAAGGAGATTAAAGACAACGCATCCCAGCTACAACTGGGTTCTATGAACACAGATACAACTGTATCTACGACGGATACTGCAATACAAAATAGTCTCTCTCTTTTTGATGAAATAACATTAGAGGAACTATTACAGCGTGTAAGTGGGATAAAACAAACAACATGTTTACTTGACCCACTTCCTGGGAAACTTATCAAGGAGCTTTTTGTATTATTAGGTCCATCAGTGCTAAATATTATAAACTTATCACTTTCCTCTGGCACTGTTCCCCTAGCATTCAAGAAAGCGGTTATTCATCCTCTGCTCAAAAGACCTAACCTTGATCCTGACCTCATGGTAAACTACCGACCGGTATCCCACCTTCCCTTTATTTCGAAAATCCTCGAAAAAATTGTCGCACAGCAGCTAAATGAACACTTAGTGTCTAACAATCTCTGTGAACCTTTTCAATCCGGTTTCAGGGCAAATCACTCTACGGAGACAGCCCTCGCAAAAATGACTAATGATCTACTGCTAACGATGGATTCTGATGCGTCATCTATGTTGCTGCTTCTTGATCTTAGCGCTGCTTTCGATACCGTCGATCATAATGTTTTATTAGAGCGTATCAAAACACGTATTGGTATGTCAGATTTAGCTTTGTCGTGGTTTAACTCTTATCTTACTGACAGGATGCAATGCGTCTCCCATAATAATGTGACCTCGGACTATGTTAAGGTAACGTGCGGAGTTCCTCAGGGTTCGGTTCTTGGCCCTGCACTCTTTAGTATTTACATGCTGCCGCTAGGCGACATCATACGCAAATACGGTGTTAGCTTTCATTGCTATGCTGATGACACCCAACTCTACATGCCCCTAAAGCTGACCAACACGCCGGATTGTAGTCAGCTGGAGGCGTGTCTTAATGAAATTAAACAATGGATGTCCGCTAACTTCTTGCAACTCAACGCCAAGAAAACGGAAATGCTGATTATCGGTCCTGCTAAACACCGACATTTATTTAATAATACCACCTTAACATTTGACAACCAAACATTTACACAAGGCAAATCAGTAAAGAATCTGGGTATTATCTTCGACCCAACTCTCTCCTTTGAGTCACACATTAAGAGTGTTACTAAAACGGCCTTCTTTCATCTCCGTAATATCGCTAAAATTCGTTCTATTTTATCCACTAGCGACGCTGAGATCATTATTCATGCGTTCGTTACGTCTCGTCTCGACTACTGTAACGTATTATTTTCGGGTCTCCCTATGTCTAGCATTAAAAAATTACAGTTGGTACAAAATGCGGCTGCTAGACTTTTGACAAGAACAAGAAAGTTTGATCATATTACGCCTATACTGGCTCACCTGCACTGGCTTCCTGTGCACTTAAGAAGTGACTTTAAGGTTTTACTACTTACGTATAAAATACTACACGGTCTAGCTCCGTCCTATCTTGTCGATTGCATTGTACCATATGTCCCGGCAAGAAATCTGCGTTCAAAGAACTCCGGCTTATCAGTGATTCCCAGAGCCCAAAAAAAGTCTGCGGGCTATAGAGCGTTTTCTATTCGGGCTCCAGTACTATGGAATGCCCTCCCGGGGGGGGGGGGGGGGGGCACAGGTCCGGTGGCCATGGATGAAGTGCTGGCTGTCCAGAGTCGGGACCCGGGGTGGACCGCTCGCCTGTGCATCGGCTGGGAACATCTCTACGCTGCTGACCCGTCTTCGCTCGGGATGGTGTCCTGCTGGCCCCGCTATGGACTGGACTCTTACTGTTGTGTTGGGTCCACTGTGGACTGGACTCTCACAGTATTGTGTCGGACCCACTCGACATCCATTGCTTTCGGTCTCCCCTAGAGGGGGGGGTTTACCCACATATGCGGTCCTCTCCAAGGTTTCTCATAGTCATTCACATCGACGTCCCACTGGGGTGAGTTTTTCCTTGCCCGTATGTGGGCTTTGTACCGAGGATGTCGTTGTGGCTTGTGCAGCCCTTTGAGACACTTGTGATTTAGGGCTATATAAATAAAGATTGATTGATTGATCTAAGATGGACTGATGCAAAGTGGAAAAGTGTTCTGTGATCTGACGAGTCCACATTTCAAATTGTTTTTGGAAACTGTGGACGTCGTGTCCTCCAGACCAAAGAGGAAAAGAACCATCCGGATTGTTATAGGCGCACAGTTGAAAAGCCAGCATCTGTGATGGTATGGGGGTGTATTAGTGCCCAAGACATGGGTAACTTACACATCTGTGAAGGCGCCATTAATGCTGAAAGGTACATACAGGTTTTGGAGCAACATATGTTGCCATCCAAGCAACGTTACCATGGACGCCCCTGCTTATTTCAGCAAGACAATGCCAAGCCACATGTTACATCAACGTGGTTTCATAGTAAAAGAGAGCGGGTACTAGACTGGCCTGCCTGTAGTCCAGACCTATCTCCCATTGAAAATGTGTGGCGCATTATGAAGCCTAAAATAGCACAACGGAGACCCCCGGACTGTTGAACAACTTAAGCTGTACATCAAGCAAGAATGGGAAAGAATTCCAACGGAAAAGCTTCAAAAATTGGTCTCCTCAGTTCCCAAACGTTTACTGAGTGTTGTTAAACGGAAAGGCCATGTAACACAGTGGTAAAAATGCACCTATGCCAACTTTTTTGCAATGTGTTGCTGCCATTAAATTCTGAATTAATGATTATTTGCAAAATAAATTAAGGTTCTCAGTTCTAACATTAAATATCTTGTCTTTGCAGTCTATTCAATTGAATATAAGTTGAAAAGGATTTGCAAATCATTGTATTCTGTTTTTATTTACCATTTACACAACTGGTTTTGGGTTTTGAAAGTAATGAGACAAGTAACTACTTACCTTGCTATCCTCGCCATCCTGCCAGGAAGTTCTGGAAGCTGAAAAACAGCAGAAAGTTAGCAGTTGAAAATATGAACTTGGTTATTACATGTTTTTTTTATATATGTTATCATTATATTAAAAATGTTTTAAATATGTGAAAATTAAATAAGATTATGATAAATATTTTTTTTAAAGAGGGAAACTTACACATAGTACATAGTAATTTACACTAATACATGATACAATTTTTTTTTAAGATGCTAATTTTGCTCTACCAAATGCTCGTCAACTGGAACGCCAAAAACCACCAGATTCAAGGAAGATAAGCATGAAAAAGTTTGCATGCAAGAGAGGAACTTTTTTTTGTGTTAAAAAGCAGGTGATGGACTGTACCATGCTGTTTGTAGATGGGGGGTTTTCTATAGATATTATCTTTGACCACAGGCTCTGAAAACGGGAATATAGGCAAAGAGGGACATTAGAAAAAGGACAGAAAAAAAGAAGGAAGAATGAAGGAAAAAGAGGAATGCGTTAATTTTGGAAGGGGTCACATGCAAAAATTAATTGTTATAAAAGAGAATTAGGTTATTAGCAAATACAACAAAAACATCAGTAGTAAAAGCAAAACATCTCAGTAAAAATGACTAAAAAAATAGAAAAAATTACATTTTTAAAAATGTATATTTTCCATAGATACTAACAAGAATATATACAGAAACCAGTAAAAAAAAAAAAATCAAGGTAATAAGCATATTCCTTAATGGGAATAAAATTTAATAAAATAATCTGAAATCTAAGGAAATACCCTATAACTTAAGTTTAGAGGTGACAGAGCTTTCGCCGCTGCTGCTCCCAAGCTCTGGAACGACCTACCTCTGAGTATTAGACAAGCCTCCTCTCTTCCTGTTTTTAAATCTCTCTTAAAAACATACTTTTATTCCATGGCTTTTAACACTGAGTGATATCCATCCTGCAATGGCGCCCCATAATACACATGCTGTGAACCTGTTTTTATGTTTTTATTTATTCTATTTTATGTATTTATTTTTTATCGTGTTTTGTTTGTGTTGTGTTGTGTTTGCTCGGTACTCGTATTATCTTTTAACCTGCCCATTGTACAGCACTTTGGCTACCCCTGTGGTAAATTTTAAATGTGCTTTATAAATAAAGTTGATTTGATTTGATTTATAACAAAAATTTTACATACACATTTTTTTATTGTATGTTTTATTTTGTGTGAATAAACTATAACATTTTCAAAAATGTTCATAATAAAGGGAAAACATGTTTTCTGGAGGCAAAAACCAAGGTTATATAGGGAATTTTTTTTGGGGGGGGGGGGGGGGGGGGTAAACTAATAAAATGTGACTGGCCGATTTAAAAAAAAAAAAACAATCTATTACATTTGGGAATTAACGGGAATGAACAAAATGTTTAGCAAAATTGAAAAACAAATCCCTAACTTCAATGTGGGAAACTTAATGCACACAAAACCAAATATTGGGAATAAACATAAAAAAATAGTTTATCTGTAATAAATGCGGGGAAAAAATTGCATGAATTGTATGCTATTTTATATAAGCATGTATCGCTTTCATTTCAAGAATACACTAAAAAGTAGACATGAATACACATTGAAATCAATCAACATTTTTAGCGAATAAACCAGAACATTTACATGGGAATCAAAAAGAATAAACTGGGATTGATTGAAACATTTTAGGAAACAAAGAAAGAAAAAACAAATAATGACATTTTCCAATACTGGCTTACCAGGTATGTGGAAATGGCGAGGGGCAGCGACGTACGTCGACCCGGAGGACGGCGATTTTCCATCGGAGTAGGCGGATAAGCTGGGGGTACTCCGACCGCTTTCGCTACCTACATGTCGGGAGATGAGACACAAAGAATATAATCAATACTCTAGCATGTACAGTATATACGTTGAAAACAACCACAAAACTGGGAAAACTAACTGGATGCAAGTCAGCCACAAAACTAATGTTTTAGTTGACAAATTGGAAATCATGTCAGGTTATGCAAAAACTGTTATGTGCCTTAGGTGGTGGCTCCAGGTGTGGGGGTGGTCCTGTGGGGCCCACGTCAAGTGGTGCTGTGTGGGAGCTTCGGGTATAGGACGAGATGGTAGTACAAGTCATTAGTAGGGATGTTCCGATCAGGGATTTATGCTGCATATTCCGATAACGATCATCCATGTCTGAGATCGGCTGATACCAATACCAATCACATGTATTAACTGTGCAATATTCTATTGACAGTTTAAAAATATCAACTTAATACTTCAAATAGTTCCCTATTATCTTTTATTACACACAAAACAAAGTCAATAGTACACAATAACTAAACTAAAGCAAAAACTACCATCTATTACTGTCAGGTTCAAACGCTGATGGCATCTATTAAACAAGACAAGAGGCAAAGAATTAAAACAGAGACAGAATTCAATTTGGACTCAATATTGAGGAGAGTCGTCTGTACACTGTACCCTTGAACAGTATCTCAGCACGCTCTGCCAAAAGATTGCATGCCTCCTTCTTTTATTTTGGACCCTCCCCAACCACATGGCCACCGCTGTTTCCAAAGGACAAAGGTCGCAAAAAGTTCACAGAAAAGGTCGTAAACAATTCACAGAAAAGGTCAGTTCAAAAAGAGTTCGTAAAATAGTTACAAAAGAGGTCCATAAAATAGTTCAAAAAGACGTTCTTAAACCAGTTCAAAAAGGAGGTTCAAGAAGAGGGTCGCCTGGAGGGGAGTCTGGTCCTGCTTCCTCTCCGCTTTGAAGTCCTTGGGTTAGAACAGGGGTCGGCAACCCACGGCTCCGGAGCCGCATGCGGCTCTTTGATCACTCTGATGCGGCTCAGCTGCATACTTGCCGACCCTCCCGATTTTCCCCTGAGATTTCCGGATTTTGGTGCCTGTCGCAGAAAACTTCCGGGATTAATATTCTCCGATTTTCACCATAACAATAATAATAAGGGCGTGCCATGATGGTACAGCATTTAGCGCCCTCTACAATCTGTATAAACAGCGTTCCAGCCCAGCCTTTTGTTGTATGCATCTTCTACTTGCACACGTAAGTGACAGCAAGGCATACTTGGTCAACAGCCACACAGGTTACACTGACGGTGGCCATATAAAACAACTTTAACACTCTTACTAATAATGCACCACACTTTGAACCAAAACCAAACAAGAATGACAAACACATTTCGAGAGAACATCTGCACCTTAACACAACATAAACACAACAGAACAAATACCCAGAATCCCATGCAGCCCTGACTCTTCCGGGCTACATTATACACCCCTGCTACCACCAAACCCCGCCCCCACCCCAACCCTGCTCCCCCACACATCTCACCCCCCCTCCGTGCGTCGGTTGAGGTGGGCGGGGTTTGGTAGCGGGGGTGTATAATGTAGCCCGGAAGAGTTAGAGCTGCATGGGATTCTGGGTATTTGTTCTGTTGTGTTTATGTTGTGTTACGGTGCAGATGTTCTCCCGAAATGTGTTTGTCATTCTTGTTTGGTGTGGGTTCACAGTGTGGCGCATTATTAGTAAGAGTGTTAAAGTTTTTTATACTGCCACCGTCGGTGTGACCTGTGTGGTCGTTGATCAATTATGCCTTGCTGTCACTTACATGAGCAAGCAGAAGCTCCATACAACGTATGGGGCTAAATGCTGTACCATCACGGCACGTTCGAGAGAATAGTTGCCCTGAAATTCGTAGTCTGCCGGAAAAATCGGGAGGGTTGACAAGTATGACGCTGTCAAGCGCCATTCATATAAAACTTGCGGGCCGCACTAACATTAAATTTTCATATTAAGATGTGGGCCGCGTGTCTGAGACCCTTGGTTTATACATAGCACAAAGCAAAAAAAACAACTTTGTATGCAGTGTTATTTCATTTTAAATTTCAAAATATTTTTGTGGCTCCCATTGTTTTCTTTAATTTGTGAAACTGGTCAAAATGGCTCTTTGAGTGGTAAAGGTTGCCGACCCCTGGGTTAGAACAATATCTTTCTGTTGATTCCCATACATGAAAGAAAACAGGAACACCTTCATCTTGCTTCCCCCCCGCCCCTCCTACACAATGGAGTTCTACAAACCTTACTCTTGGTAGGTTTCAAACACAGCTTTTGTCTTCTTGCCTGGAACTCATTTCAACACAAAGTATTTTGTGATAACTTACAATTATTCTAACAATTACTCCTTTAAATCCTCTGTTTTTTGCCCTCAAAGTCCTCATGAGTCCAAGGAATTATTCCCCCAATTGGCAAACTTTAACAAAAACAACAAACAAGTACCTATTTTTTTTCTCCAGATAATAAAAATATCGACCTAATCTAACGAAATGTAGTCTCTGTATTTGACCAATCCTCTCCTTAAGGAGCAGTGGGCAGTCATGGTGTCGCGCCCAATGACCGTATCTCAGTGAAGCTTCCCTGTGTGGGCAACACAGAGGCCAATGTGGGCGTAGAGTCCTGCCCAAGGACCCAACAGCAGTGAATAGGATGGCGGAAGCTGGAATCGAACCGTAATGGAAGTGATTGTTATTAACTTAGGGGAGCGTCTCCACACTGTGTATAGAGATACACAATTAGCTGCTAGCTCGTCAACCAGGGGACTGAAAATAAAGACAATATTAGCCAGAAGAGATCTCAGTTTGTGATCGTGATTGGCAATGGCGATCACACATTTACTGCATCTTGAAAATCAACCGATACTGATCGGTGGCCGATCAATCGAAACATCTCCAGGCATCTGCACCAGTGACGAGGTCCAAGTGTACACCGAGGACACCAGAGAGAAGTCTCCCGGCTGACCTGGGAAGGCCTCAAGTTCCCCAGATTGGACATACAGTACAGTACCTCATAACTCACGCCACAGAGGGTGTAGGAATCGATACGGTGCATCCGTATCCACAGCGCTTCACTTTTTCCACATTTTGTTATCTTACAAACTTATTCCAAAATGGAATAAATTCATTTCTGTCCTCAACATTCTACAGACAATACCTCATAATGACAATATGAAACATTATTTTGGGTAAAATGTTTGCAAATGTATTAAAAATAAAAAAAAATATTCACAGTAGGGGTGCGCATCTCTATCTTAAAGGGGAACATTATCACAATTTCAGAATGGTTAAAACCATTAAAAATCAGTTCCCAGTGGCTTATTATATTTTTCGAAGTTTTTTTAAAAATTTTACCCATCACGCAATATCCCTAAAAAAAGCTTCAAAGTGCCTGATTTTAACCACCCGTCCATTTCCTTGTGACGTCACATAGTGAAGCCAACACAAACAAACATGGCGGAAAGAACAGCAAGCTATAGCGACATTAGCTCGGATTCAGACTCGGATTTCAGCGGCTTAAGCGATTCAACAGATTACGCATGTATTGAAACGGATGGTTGTAGTGTGGAGGCAGGTAGCGAAAACGAAATTAAAGAAAAAATTGAAGCTATTGAGCCATATCGGTTTGAACCGTATGCAAGCGAAAACGACGAAAACGACACGACAGCCAGCGACACGGGAGAAAGCGAGGACGAATTCGGCGATCGCCTTCTAACCAACGATTGGTATGTGTTTGTTTGGCATTAAAGGAAACTAACAACTATGAACTAGGTTTACAGCATATGAAATACATTTAGCAAACATGCACTATGAGAGTGCAGACAGCCCAATTTTCATCAATTAATATATTCTGTAGACATACCCTCATCTGCTCTCTTTTCCTGAAAGCTGATCTGTCCAGTTTTGGAGTTGATATCAGCAGGCCAGGGAAGCTAAGGTCGATATTCTTCTCTTGATCATCTTCGGTGGCATAAGGGACGGTGTGAGCCAAGACATCCAGGGGGTTTAGCTCGTCTGCGGGAACAAACTGCCGCCATTGCTTGCCGTGCTACCGAGGTCCTTTGTCCCTGAATTGCTCACACACTCCGGCAGATTCAATGGGGGTCTGGCGGCAGATTTCTTTGACTTTATCGTTGGAAATGCATCTGCTTTGAGTGTCGCAGGATATCCACACATTCTTGCCATCTCTGTCGTAGCATAGCTTTCGTCGGTAAAGTGTGCGGAACAAACGTCCAATTTCTTGCCACTTTCGCATCTTTGGGCCACTGGTGCAACTTGAATCCGTCCCTGTTCGTGTTGTTACACCTTCCGACAACACACCGACGGAAAATAACAGAGCTGATTTGACTCAGTGTTTGAGAAAATGGCGGATTGCTTCCCGATGTGACGCCACGTTGTGACGTCATCGCTCCGAGAGCGAATATTAGAAAGGCATTTAATTCGCCAAAATTCACCCATTTAGAGTTCGGAAATCGGTTAAAAAATATATGGTCTTTTTTCTGCAACATCAAGGTATATATTGACGCTTACATAGGTCTGGTGATAATGTTCCCCTTTAAATGGCGAGCCGATATGAACCTAGATACATGGGTTACGGTACAATATATTTTAAAACATTACGAAAAAATTTAAAATGTATAAGGTAAGAACGATGTCATTGTGTTTGTTTTTAAATAGACACAGACAAAACAGGTGGATCCTGTATTAACTATGAAGAAATAGTAGAACTTCAGTGCATTGTAATCCATAAACTTTAGGAAAAGAAGATGTAACCAAAACACTTGGTTTTTACTGTTGTTTGGTCATGTAGCAACGATAAAATACTGTGCATCAAGTAGAGGTGTTATAACACTACAGTAACAGAAGTCCAAGACACAATAAAGAGCCACAGAGTAAACTAAACAGCAGCTTTAGGAAGCATTAATGCAAAAGCTCACATAGGGCTTCGGGTTTTTGCTAAAGTATCCCACACGGTATTGGCATCAACCGTATTGGAAGGCTTGTCCTGTGCATGACGTTAAAGTGCATCTGGCAGTGGAGGCTCCTCTATGGGGGTCTTGGGGCACTAGGAGGTTAACCCCTTTACTACTGTTACCCCAGGTGGCCCTTGGCAAAGGCCTAGTACCTAGCCAGAAGACCTCAACGGCGGAGCAGGCGGAAGACGGTAGATGTAAGAACCAACACAACGGCTGCGATGGCGGAAGAAGGCACCCCCACATCCATGTGGGCCCAGTTATGGGGAAATAACAACCCAAGACCTCAACGGTGGGATGGCGGAAAGAAGGCTGCAGCAGAAAAGGGTCCCCAGTCGTCTTGGACTCCATGTCACTGGACCCTGACCCGGATCTGTCAAGGATCTTGTGGTGACTGTCTGTGCACCAGTCTCCCCATGTTAAACAAAGTCACGCACAGGCATCCTCCATAAAAGGGATACACCCCTACCAGGAGGACCGTCATACTCGCTTCGAGTGACCGCCGATGATGATGATTGGAAGGCTTAGTTTACCGATAGTAATATTGCTATTCAATGCACATGTGATAATTCCGTAGTATTTGGTGGAAAATAGCAATTGCACAGGCTTTGGTATGATGAAGAAATACTCTGTATCACTAAATAAGAAGTCCCTTACTCGCTATAAGGAGAAAACCACTGTAATTGGATGTGAAGATCCTTACCAAATCGACAAGTTTGAGTGGAGGAGAGTGGAGCAGAGGTCATGACGTCTTCCCGATAATAATAATAATAATAATAATAATAATAATAATAATACCTGGGATTTATATAGCGCTTTTCTAAGTACCGTATTTTCCGCACTATAAGGCGCACCTAAAAACCACAAATTTTCTCAAAAGCTGACAGTGCGCCTTATAACCCGGTGCGCTTTATATATGGATAAATATTAAGATTCATTTTCATAAAGTTTCGGTCTCGCAACTTCGGTAAACAGCCGCCATCTTTTTTCCCCGTAGAAGAAGCGCGCGGTGCATGCTGGGATATGTGACGTTTCATTTCCATTTGTGTGTTTATGTAAAGACCCCAAAATGGCTCCTATTAAGTGTGTTGTCTGTCTAATTATAAATAATGCAGACGAGGCGTGTTAACTGAGTTCTCAACGTTTACTCACAGCGTGCTCATAACCACATTCTAACTCCCAGCATACAACAACGCTTCTCAGGGCTACCGCGCATGCTCGTCACTATCGTTGCATGCTGGGTAGTGTAGTTGTTATATTTGCTAGCTCATAACATCACATTAAGAGACACGCTTACGCGCTTAATTCAATACTCGCCGTCTTTCCGGGTGGATTGACAAAAGACCTCCAGCCGCTAGATATTGGTGTCAACAGGGCATTCGAAGCTAGACTGCTAACTGCGTGGGAACAGTGGATGACAGAAGGCGAACACACGTGACGTTCACCAAGACAGGGAGGCAGGGAGACAGCGCCAGACGACATTTTGGATCCCACATTCGCCCAACTTTTGAATTCGGACAACGAAGGAGAATAATTCGAGGGATTTATGAATGAAGAATAACTTCAGAAAGTGAGCGTTATGTTTATTTTGTGTGTTGTGACATTAACGTTCGAGCAACATTATGTTGCTATTGCTCTGCACTATTTTGAATTTTACTATGTTTGTGATTGCACATTTGCGTACATTTTGGGAGTGAACAGAGTTGTTAGAACGCTGGTTTTTAATATATTATTAAAGTTTGACTGACCTATCTGACTGTTTTTTTTGACATTCCTTTAGCGCAGCTTACAACACCGGGCGGCTTATAGGTGGACAAAGTTTTGAAATATGCCGTTCATTGAAGGCGCGGCTTTTAACCCAGGGCGACTTATGGTGCGGAAAATACGGTACCCAAAGTCGCTTTACATGTAGAACCCATCATTCGTTCACACCTGGTGGTGGTAAGCTACTTTCATAGCCACAGCTGCCCTGGGGTAGACTGACGGAAGCGTGGCTGCAATTTGCGCCAACGGCCCCTCTGATCACCACCTGTCATTCATCATTCAATTCACCGGTGTGAGTGGCACCGGGGGCAAAGGGTGAAGTGTCCCGCCCAAGGACACAACGGCAGCGATATTTGGATGGTAAGAGGCGGGGAGCGAACCTGCAACCCTCAGGTTTCTGGCACGGTTGCTCTACCCATTACGCCATGCCGCCCCCGATGTTTTTACTTTGAAGGACTTTGAAACTTATAAGAGTCTAGAAAGCTATAACCGGTTTGTTTGTGGATGGGTTCGTGACATTGGTGTAAAAACCAAGTGGGCATCGTGTCATCAACGCTAAAGTCGTGCACTCGCAGAAATGATCCGACCCATGGTTGACACGCTGAATAGTCACGGATAACCAATCCAAGGTCATCTCCGCACACTGTGCCTATCAGGCAGGATTGGGAGAATGATGTTCTCGTGTCGCTTAACTGTGGAGGCCACAGTCCGGATGACAGAAGTGTGTACTGTATTTTTATCGATACAACTACTATCAAAGTTCTTCGACGCAGCACATCAAGTTGATGCAAAGTAAGGCTGTCATTTTTTTTAGGTTAATTTTTCTACTTACAAAAATGTCCTAATTACCTGAAATGAAATGATCCGGACAAACACAAAGTTGTCCATAGCACTTCACGTCGGATCGCTTGATTGCAGCAATCCATGCTGGCCTTCTCCGTTCACTCTTCTGTTCCTCTGCTTCCCCCTGTCCAGAAATATGCTTAGGAATGCGATAAAAGCTAGTTCTATCTATCGCACCTTGATTATGGCAGTTGACAATCGCACACATCGTCGACATTATCAGAATGATCAACAACAATGATCAGCAATGCATTGTAGGACATTTAGAAAAACCCAAAGACCTCTATACTTTCCAAAGTGCTATTCTGCTGGTTACTGTGCAGCTAGGTTTTTATCTTTAGTACAATGAACAGTGTACTAGATGCTGTGATTACCTCACAGTTATTTGGCTAAGTTGGGGCTGGAAGTCTTTCAAATCAGTGTCCTTGTCTTGCGAGTTGGTAGTTTTGCTCGCATTGGCATCCATAGCTCCGTTATCGCCCGCTTGAGTGTCTCCATGCCGTCTCAACAGCTGGGTTCTCAGTCACTACTTTATCGCTGCTTTCCAAACGTAACAAATGGCCACACATTATTCCAACTGACCCTCCTTTTTAAAAAAAATCAAAACGTTTAGATTTAAGATTTGGAGGTGCATTGTAAGCTTTTTTGGTGCTGTCTGCCATGATGCTCTTTTGTTGTATTTCGCAAATGATAATGTTACTCTCGCATTACATCATCACGAAGACTCGCAAGAATAGAACGGCCATATATTGAAGAAGAACTCAAATCAACTGATTTGCGACTTTTAAACCGGACATCGACCTGTCCATACTAGATATAGATCAACCCAGAGGCTTGCCAAACGATGTATTCATATCTCTAGTTAAAATCGGTTTTCGGTTTGTAATTCACAGCCTTTGCCATAAGGATCAAAGTGAGCTCGGGGCTATCCTGTTTTAAAGGGGAACATTATCACCAGACCTATGTAAGCGTCAATATATGCCTTGATGTTGCAGAAAAAAGACCTTTTTTTTTTTTTAACCGATTTCCGAACTCTAAATGGGTGAATTTTGGCGAATTAAACACCTTTCTAATATTCGCTCTCAGAGCGATGACGTCACAGTGTGACGTCACATCGGGAAGCAATCCGCCATTTTCTCAAACACCGAGTCAAATCAGCTCTGTTATTTTCCGTTTTTCGACTGTTTTCCGTACCTTGGAGATATCATGCCTCGTCGGTGTGTTGTCGGAGGGTGTAACAACACGAACAGGGACGGATTCAAGTTGCACCAGTGGCCCAAAGATGCGAAAGTGGCAAGAAATTGGACGTTTGTTCCGCACACTTTACCGACGAAAGCTATGCTACGACAGAGATGGCACGAATGTGTGGATATCCTGCGACACTCAAAGCAGATGCATTTCCAACGATAAAGTCAAAGAAATCTGCCGCCAGACCCCCATTGAATTTGCTGGAGTGTGTGAGCAATTCAGGGACAAAGGACCTCGGTAGCACGGCAAGCAATGGCGGCAGTTTGTTCCCGCAGACGAGCGAGCTAAACCCCCTGGATGTCTTGGCTCACACCGTCCCGAAGATGATCAAGAGAAGAATATCGACCCTAGCTTCCCTGGCCTGCTGACATCAACTCCAAAACTGGACAGATCAGCTTTCAGGAAAAGAGCGCGGATGAGGGTATGTCTACAGAATATATTAATTGATGAAAATTGGGATGTCTGCACTCTCAAAGTGCATGTTGTTGCCAAATGTATTTCATATGCTGTAAACCTAGTTCATAGTTGTTAGTTTCCTTTAATGCCAAACAAACACATACCAATCGTTGGTTAGAAGGCGATCGCCGAATTCGTCCTCGCTTTCTCCCGTGTCGCTGGCTATCGTGTCGTTTTCGCTTGCATACGGTTCAAACCGATATGGCTCAATAGCTTCAGTTTCTTTTTCAATTTCGTTTTCGCTACCTGCCTCCACACTACAACCATCCGTTTCAATACATGCGTAATCTGTTGAATCGCTTAAGCCGCTGAAATCCGAGTCTGAATCCGAGCTAATGTCGCTATAGCTTGCTGTTCTTTCCGCCATGTTTGTTTGTGTTGGTTTCACTATGTGACGTCACAGGAAAATGGACGGGTGTTTATAACGATGGTTAAAATCAGGCACTTTGAAGCTTTTTTTAGGGATATTGCGTGATGGGTACAATTTTGAAAAAAACTTCGAAAAATATAATAAGCCACTGGGAACTGATTTTTAATGGTTTTAACCATTCTGAAATTGTGATAATGTTCCCCTTTAAATGATCATTCTTGAGAGGTTCCTACAGCTTATTTGGAGTCAGTTGGTTGGTTATGATTTGGAAAGGCACACACCTGTTTATTTATAAGGTCCCACATTTGACAGTGCATGGCTGAGCAAAAACCAAGAATAAAGTCGAAGGAATTGTCTGTAGACCTCCAAGACAGACATTTTCTCAAGGCACAAATCTGGGGAAAAGTACAGAACAATATCTGCTGCCTTGAAGGTCCCAATGAGCACAGTGGCCTCCATCATCCGTAAATCGAAGAAGTTTGGAACCACCAGGATTCTTCCTAGAGCTGGCTTGCCATCTAAACTGAGCGATCATGGGTGAAGGACTTTAGGGAGATGACCAAGAACCCAATGGTCACTCTGTCAGAGCTACAGCATTCCTCTGTGGAGAGAAGAGAACCTTCCAGAAGGACGATCCACCAATCAGGCCTGTATGATAGAGCCATTTCTCCCTAAAAGTTTGCCAAAATGCACCTGAAAGACTCTGAGACAAAGATTGAACTCTTTGGCGTGAATGCCAGGCATCATGATTGGAAGAAACCAGGCACTGCTCTTCACCAGGACAATACCATCTCTACAGTGAAGCATGGTAGTGGCAGCATCATGCTGTGGGGATGGTTTTCAGTCGCAAAAACTGGGAGACAAGTTAGGATAGAGTGAAAAAGTGAAGTGCTGTGAACCCTTTCCAGATGAACTGTACCTGAGTCACTTCCCGGTCCATTTCTTACACTATGTGATTCCCCTTGCCTGTCCTGTGGACCCAACCAGATGTCAAGACATTGGGTGCCTCCATACTTTTGTAACTTTACCCCTTAACGGTCGTCAACTGGATAGTTTGATGATGCTGATTGTTTTCTTCTGAAGAGTGAATGGATCCAGTCCATCACTTTTAGAACTTTTTGGAGGATATTATAGTACTCTGATGTTTGTGCTGCCAAACATTAGTCATATCGAAGGCTTGCCCACCGAGTCAAACCTAGAAGTGTCTCTCGGTTGGGAATCAATGCCTCTGAATGATGATTCCCATCCCTTCAGTTTTGAAGCAGTAAATAACAAGTACACAGACTGAAGGACAAATGGTCGAATTGATACAAAAACCACAGAACTGGAACCACATGGCAAAAACCTGCCAACCATTCACAGACAAGATAGAGAAGTAGTCTTTTACCATCAGAAGGTAAAACCAGATACAAAAAAGTCCTAGCTTTAGTGTCAGGTATAGAGTCCAGTCTGAACCCTGGGAGATGATAATGGAGGTCAGGCAACCTTTCAGACCGAAAACCCAGATTTTTATGATGTGTACTGAACTGTGTGTGTAGTATTAGTATTATTAGTATGTGAAGGCAAAACATGCTTAGTGTAAAAAAGTGCGAGCCTCACTCCATGATGCAGTGGGTTTCGTGCAGACAATCGACCATTGGCTGCTTGAAAAAGTGACAACTGAGGATAAAGTTGTAATGTTTGGAGAAAAAAGGCCTAGTTGTCAATGAAGAGTGTCCTTCAATTTTATAGTAATAAAGTCACGGGAAAAAGCTGTAATATGAAAAAAGTGGTAATTGTATGACATAAAGATTTTGTGAGCAATAAGTCGCAGTTTTATGACAATAATGATGTAATTTTATGGGGAAAAAGTCGCAATTTATTAAGAAAATGATGAGAAAACTATGTCGTTTTGTGTGGAAAAAAAGATGCAATTTTATGAGAAATAAGTACCGTATTTTTCGGACTATAAGTCACAGTTTTTTTCATTGACTTATACTCAGGAGCGACTTATGTGTGAAATTATTAACACATTACCGTAAAATATCAAATAATATTATTTAGCTCATTCACGCAAGAGACTAGACGTATAAGATTTCATGGGATTTAGCGATTAGGAGTGACAGATTGTTTGGTAAACGTATAGCATGTTCTATATGTTATAGTTATTTGAATGACTCTTACCATAATATGTTACGTTAACATACCAGGCACGTTCTCAGTTGGTTATTTATGCCTCATATAACGTACACTTATTCAGCCTGTTGTTCACTATTCTTTATTTATTTTAAATTGCCTTTCAAATGTATATTCTTGGTGTTGGGTTTTATCAAATACATTTCCCCCAAAAATGCGACTTATACTCCAGTGCGACTTATATATGTATTTTTCCTTCTTTATCATGCATTTTCGGCCGGTGCAGCTTATACTCCGGTGTGACTTAAACTCCGAAAAATACGGTAGTTATTTTACAGTAATACTATGACATTTAAAAAAAAAAATTACTTTACAGGAATAAAACTTATACAATAAGAAAAATATGGATTCCGATAGAAATGAAGGCATGATTATAAATATAATAATTATTGTAAATAGAATTGTTTGTATTATAATAGGGGGGGGGGTTAAACAAATACGGCAATAAAGGAAGAATATGAGAAAAAAGTTATGATTGTATGAGAAAACTTTGTCATTTTGTGAGAAATAAGTGGGGACATTATCAGGAAAAAAGCCAGACTGTAATATTACGAAAATAAAGTTGTAATATGATGAAAATGCTGTAATATGTATAAAAGAGGCGGAGTCTGGTAATAAAGTGGTAATTGTATGACAAAAAGGTCTTGTAAGCAATAAGTTGCAGTTTTATGACAATAATGATGTAATTTTATGGGGAAAAAGTTGCAATTTATTAAGAAAATTATGTAATGTCATGAGAAATAAGGCACAATCTATAAGAAAACTGTGTCGTTTTGAGATTTAAAAAAAAATGTATGAGAAAGTAGTTATTTTATTTATTTATTTTATAGGAAACACGTTTGGCAATTTAAAAAAAATAACTTTTCAGGAATAAAACCAATACGATGTTTTAAATATAATAATTATGGTAAATTGAATTGTTTGTATTATTATGAGGGGGGGAAAAGGTTAAACAAATACAGCAATAAAGTAAGAATATGAGAAAAAAGTTATGATTATATGAGAAATCTTTGTCATTTTGTGAGAAATAAGTGGGGACATTATCAGGAAAAAAGCCCGACTGTAATATTACGAAAATGAAGTTGTAATATGATGAAAATGCTGTAATATTAAAAAAAGAGGCGGAGTCTGGTAATAAAGTGGTAATTGTATGAGAAAAAGGTCTTGTGAGCAATAAGTTGCAGTTTTATGACCATAATGATGTAATTTTATGGGAAAAAGTTGCAATTTATTAAGAAAATTCTGTAATGTCATGACGAATAAGGCACAATGTATAAGAAAACTGTGTCGTTTTGAGATTTAAAAAAAATGTATGAGTAAGTAGTTATTTTATTTATTTATTTACTTTATAAGAAACACATTTGGCAATTTAAAAAAATAAACTTTTCAGGAATAAAACCAATACGATGTTTTAAATATAATAATTATGGTAAATTGAATTGTTTGTATTGTTATGAGGGGTGAAAAAGGTTAAATAAATACGGCAATAAAATAAGAATATGAGAAAAAAGTTATGATTGTATGAGAAATCTTTGTCATTTTGTGAGAAATAAGTGGGGACATTATCAGGAAAAAAGCCCGACTGAAATATTACGAAAATGAAGTTGTAATATGATGAAAATGCTGTAATATTAAAAAAAGAGGCACAGTCTGGTAATAAAGTGGTAATTGTATGAGAAAAAGGTCTTGTGAGCAATAAGTTGCAGTTTTATGACAATAATGATGTAATTTTATGGGGAAAAAGTTGCAATTTTTAAAGAAAATTATGTAATGTCATGAGAAATAAGGCACAATCTATAAGAAAAGTATGTCGTTTTGTGAGAAAAATTTTTTTATGAGTAAGTAGTTATTTTATTTATTTATTTTATAGGAAACACGTTTGGCAATTTAAAAAAAACAACTTTTCAGGAATAAAACCAATACAATGTTTTAAATATAATTATGGTAAATGTAATTGTTTGCATTATTATGAGGGGGGGGGGGGGGGGGGGGGGTAAACAAATACGGCAATAAAGTACGAATATGAGAAAAAAGTTATGATTGTATGAGAAAACTTTGTCATTTTGTGAGAAATAAGTGGGGACATTATCAGGAAAAAAGTCCGACTGTAATATTACGAAAATGAAGTTGTAATATGATGAAAATGCTGTAATATGAATAAAAGAGGCGGAGTCTGGTAATAAAGTGGTAATTGTATGAGAAAAAGGTCTTGTGAGCAATAAGTTGCAGTTTTATGACAATAATGATGTAATTTTATGGGAAAAAGTTGCAATTTATTAAGAAAATTATGTAATGTCATGAGAAATAAGGCACAATCTATAAGAAAACTATGTCGTTTTGAGATAAAAAAAAAAAAATGTATGAGTAAGTAGTTATTTTATTTATTTATTTTATAGGAAACACGTTTGGCAATTTAAAAAAAAAAAACTTTTCAGGAATAAAACCAATACGATGTTTTAAATATAATAATTATGGTAAATTTGAATGTTTGTAGTATTATGAGGGGGGGGAAAAGGTTAAACAAATACGGCAATAAAGTAAGAATATGAGAAAAAAGTCATGATTGTATGAGAAAACTTTGTCATTTTGTGAGAAATAAGTGGGGACATTATCAGGAAAAAATCCTGATTGTAATATTACGAAAATGAAGTTGTAATATGATGAAAATGCTGTAATATGAATAAAAGAGGCGCAGTCTGGTAATAAAGTGGTAATTGTATGACAAAAAGGTCTTGTGAGCAATAAGTTGCAGTGTTCTGACAATAATGATGTAATTTTATGGGGAAAAAGTTGCAATTTATTAAGAAAATTATGTAATGTCATAACGAATAAGGCACAATCTATAAGAAAACTATGTCGTTTTGAGATAAAAAAAAAAAATGTATGAGTAAGTAGTTATTTTATTTATTTATTTTATAGGAAACACGTTTGGCAATTTAAAAAAAATACCTTTTCAGGAATAAAACCAATACGATGTTTTAAATATAATAATTATGGTAAATTTAATTGTTTGTATTATTATGAGGGGGGGAAAAAGGCTAAACAAATACGGCAATAAAGTAAGAATATGAGAAAAAAGTTATGATTGTATGAGAAAACTTTGTCATTTTGTGAGAAATAAGTGGGGACATTATCAGGAAAAAAGCCCGACTGTAATATTACGAAAATGAAGTTGTAATATGATGAAAATGCTGTAATTCGAATAAAAGAGGCACAGTCTGGTAATAAAGTGGTAATTGTATGAGAAAAAGGTCTTGTAAACAATAAGTTGCAGTTTTATGACAATAATGATGTAATTTTATGGGGAAAAAGTTGCAATTTATTAAGAAAATTATGTAATGTCATGAGAAATAAGGCACAATCTATAAGAAAATTATGTCGTTTTGAGATTAAAAAAAATGTATAAGTAGTTATTTTGTTTATTTATTTTATAGGAAACACGATTGGCAATTTTAAAAGATAAACTTTTCAGTAATAAAACCAATTTGATGTTTTAAATATAATAATTATGCTAAATTGAATTGTTTGTATTATCATGAGGGAGGTGGGGGGGAGGTTAAACAAATACGGCAATAAAGTAAGAATATGAGAAAAACGTTATGATTGTATGAGAAATCTTTGTCATTTTGTGAGAAATAAGTGGGGACATTATCAGGAAAAAAGCCCGACTGTAATATTACGAAAATGAAGTTGTAATATGATGAAAATGCTGTAATATGAATAAAAGAGGCGCAGTCTGGTAATAAAGTGGTAATTGTATGAGAAAAAGGTCTTGTGAGCAATAAGTTGCAGTTTTATTACAATAATGATGTAATTTTATGGGGAAAAAGTTGCAATTTATTAAGAAAATTATGTAATGTCATGACGAATAAGGCACAATGTATAAGAAAACTATGTCGTTTTGAGATAAAAAAAAAATGTATGAGTAAGTAGTTATTTTATTTATTTATTTAATAGGAAAATCGTTTGGCAATTTAAAAAAAACACCTTTTTAGGAATAAAACCAATACGATGTTTAAAATATAATAATTATGGTAAATTGAATTGTTTGTATTATTATGATTGGGGGAAAAAGGTTAAACAAATACGGCAATAAAGTAAGAATATGAGTAAAAAGTTATGATTGTATGAGAAATCTTTGTCATTTTGTGAGAAATAAGTGGGGACATTATCAGGAAAAAAGCCAGACTGTAATATTACAAAAATAAAGTTATAATATGATGAAAATGCTGTAATATGAAAAAAAGAGGCAAAGTCTGGTAATAAAGTGGTAATTGTATGAGAAAAGGGTCTTGTAAACAATAAGTTGCAGTTTTATGACAATAATGATGTAATTTCATAGGAAAAAGTTGCAATTTATTAGGAAAATTAGGTAATGTCATGAGAAATAAGGCACAATCTATAAGAAAACTATGTCGTTTTGAGATTAAAAAAAATTATGAGTAAGTAGTTATTTTATTTATTTATTTTATAGGAATAAAACCAATACGATGTTTTAAATATAATAATTATGGTAAATTGAATTGTTTGTATTATTATGAGGGGGGAAAAAGGTTAAACAAATACGGCAATAAAGTAAGAATATGAGAAAAAAGTTATGATTGTATGAGGAATAAGTGGGGACATTATCAGGAAAAAAGCCAGACTGTAATATTACGAAAATGAAGTTGTAATATGATGAGAAAAAACATCATATATACTGTAACATACGGTGTATTATTTCACGTTAATATAATATTTTAAATGGGGAAATAAATATAATTTGTGCATAACCACTCCAGCAAATGGTCCAGTGTCAGCGTGGATGGTCCATGCAGCGCTACCTCTGAAATAAGGGATGAAGTTGTGCTGCTGCAGCATGGACAGAGTGGTGGGGTTCAGGTGTAAGGACACCCCCAAACTACCACATCCTGCGTACTTGGGCCCATCACCAGGACCACCAGGGGGTGGCCCAAGTGCACTGGGTTCAGGGGCCTGGCTGCTGGTTCTACTGCCAAGATAAACCTCTGCTCCTGAATGTCAATAATGAAGTTAAAGAATTCAAATCATGATAATAATATGAAACATAACACATGAAGATGTAATGTCAATACTACAACATAAGATGTCTGTCATAGGCAATACAGTGGAGTCACCATTTTACAAGATAAAGTTGTCATTAAGTCAAATTAACAACAATTTTACTATTAAAAATACATTGGTAAATTAGATGACATGAGAATAAAGTCTTCATTTTAAAACATATTCATTTTCAGACATTTGACGAAGAAAAATGAATATAATATCAAAGTCATTTGACGAGGAAAAAAAATTGCAATCGAACTGATATTGCAAGAAAAAAGTAGAAATGTTATGAGCAAAAAGAGATTTAAGAGATTTAAGGTGTGTTGGCATGTTGTGTAAATGGAAAATAAAAACAGAATACAATGATTTGCAAATCAATTCAACTTATATTCAATTGAATAGACTGCAAAGACAAGATACTTAATGTTCTAACTGAGAAACTTAATTTAAAAAAAAAAAATCATTAACTTAGAATTTAATGGCAGTAACACATTGCAAAAAAGTTGGCACAAGGGCATTTTTACCACTGTGTTACATGGCCTTTCCTTTTAACAACACTCAGTAAACGTTTGGGAACTGAGGAGACACATTTTTTAAGCTTTTCAGGTGGAATTCTTTCCCATTCTTGCTTGATGTACAGCTTACGTTGTTCAAGAGTCTCTGTTGTGGTATTTTAGGCTTCATAATGCGCCACACATTTTCAATGGGAGACAGGTCTGGACTACAGGCAGGCCAGTCTAGTACCCGCACTCTTTTATTATGAAGCCACGTTGATGTAACACGTGGCTTCAATCAATCAATCAATCAATGTTTATTTATATAGCCCTAAATCACAAGTGTCTCAAAGGGCTGCACAAGCCACAACGACATCCTCGGTACAAAGCCCACATAAGGGCAAGGAAAAACTCACCCCAGTGGGACGTCGATGTGAATGACTATGAGAAACCTTGGAGAGGACCGCATATGTGGGTAACCCCCCCCCCCCGCTAGAATGCAATGGATGTCGAGTGGGTCTGACATAATATTGTGAGAGTCCAGTCCATAGTGGATCCAACATAATAGTAATAGGCTTGGCATTGTCTTGCTGAAATAAGCAGGGGCGTCCATGAAAAAGATGTTGCTTGGATGGCAGCATATGTTGCTCCAAAACCTGTATGTACCTTTCAGCATTAATAGCGCCTTCACAGATGTGTAAGTTACCCATGTCTTGGGCACTAATACACCCCCATACCATCACAGATGCTGGCTTTTCAACTTTGCGCCTATAACAATCCGGATGGTTCTTTTCCTCTTTGGTCCGGAGAACACGACGTCCACAGTTTCCAAAAACAATTTGACATGTGGACTTGTCAGATCACAGAACACTTTTCCACTTTGTATCAGTCCATCTTAGATGAGCTCGGGCTGAAAGCCCGTGACCTTCGATCCCACAGGTGGTACTGGGTGTTGTTGATAAATGGCTTTCACTTTGCATAATAGAGTTTTAACTTGTACTTACAGATGTAGCGACCAACTGTAGTTACTGACAGTGGTTTTCTGAAGTGTTCCTGAGCCCATGTGGTGATATCCTTTACACACTGATGTCACTTTTTGATGCAGGGATCGAAGGTCCGTAATATCATCGCTTATGTGCAGTGATTTCTCCAGATTCTCTGAACCTTTTGATGATATTACGGACCGTAGATGGTGAAATCCCTAAATTCCTTGCAATAGCTTGTTTAGAAATGTTTTTCTTAAACTGTTCAACAATTTGCTCACGCATTTGTTGACAAAGTGGTGACACTCGCCCCATCCTTGTTTGTGAATGACTGAGCATTTCATGAAAGCTGCTTTTATACCCAATCATGGCACCCACCTGTTCCCAATTAGCCTGTTCACCTGTGGGATGTTCCAAATAAGTGTTTGATGAGCATTCCTCGACTTTCTCAGTCTTTTTTGCCACTTGTGCCAGCTTTTTTGAAACATGTTTCTATTTCCGATTTACACAACGTGCCATTTTCACTGGTTTGTATTAGATTCAAATGTAATCATCAAGAATAAGGTAATACCTTTTGGAAGTAAAACGCTATGTTATGAGATCAAAATTGCAATACTACGAGAATAAAAGATTTAAAAAATAATGTCAAAATTGTATGAGTAAAAGTTGTAATTTAATGAGCAAAAGTTGTAAGATTATGAGGGAAAAGGCATGGTTTTAAGAGCAATAATGAGGACAATGTCATGATTTGAAGGGAATAAAGTTGCAATATTTCGACAATGAAGTCACACTTTTATGAAAATAATGTAATTTTGGATTATGATTTTTAAAAAAGCTATGAGAACAAAATCATAATATTAGGATAATTTAGGGTCGTGGTAGGATTAGTTGAAATATTATTGGAACATTTGAAGAATGAAGTTATAAAATTACAAGAATAAAAAGATGAATTGATGAGAAATAAATAATAATTGGTATTGATGAGTGAATGTAAATAGTTATAAGGGCCTACCTGCTCTGCTGTTATTCTGGGGGGATCGTGATGGAGTGTAACGTCCATAACCTCCCAAAGAACTGTTCGAACTTGGACTGGAGGGTCTCGGCTGACAGGGTGATTTCTCTCCATTGCCCTACAAGAACATCATTTTTAATATTTACATATATATACAGATTGAAATAATACACTTTATTTGTTGAATGTGTTTATGATTTCATTGCATTCATTTACAGGTGAAACTCCAAAAGTTTCAATATTGTGCAAAAGTTCATTCATCACATGTAAGACTAATATGTGCTGTACACTCATTACAAGCAAAGTGAGATATGGCATGCTTTTGTTTATCATTTTGATCACCATGGCCCTGAATGTGAGTGTAGAGGTGGCGACTTGTCCAGGGTGTACACCGCCTTCCGCCCGAATGCAGCTGGGATAGGCTCCAGCACTCCCCGCAACCCCGAAAGGAACAAGCGGTAGAAAATGGATGGATGGATGGGCCAGACATAGCCCTGCGGCGACTGTTATGTATGTGTGTACATTTATATGTATATATACAAACCCCGTTTCCATATGAGTTGGGAAATTGTGTTAGATGTAAATATAAACGGAATACAATGATTTGCAAATAATTTTCAACCCATATTCAATTGAATATACTACAAAGACAACATATTTGATGTTCAAACTGATAAACATTTTGTTGTTGTTGCAAATAATCATTAACTTTAGAATTTGATGCCAGCAACACGTGGCAAACAAGTTGGGAAAGGTGGCAATAAATACTGATAAAGTTGAGGAATGCTCATCAAACACTTATTTGGAACATCCCACAGTTGAACAGGCAAATTGGGAACAGGTGGGTGCCATGATTGGGTATAAAAGTAGATTCCATGAAATGCTCAGTCATTCACAAACAAGGATGGGGCGAGGGTCACCACTTTGTCAACAAATGCGTGAGCAAATTGTTGAACAGTTTAAGAAAAACCTTTCTCAACCAGCTATTGCAAGGAATTTAGGGATTTCACCATCTACGGTCCGTAATATCATCAAAAGGTTCAGAGAATCTGGAGAAATCACTGCACGTAAGCAGCTAAGCCTGTGACCTTCGATCCCTCAGGCTGTACTGCATCAACAAGCGACATCAGTGTGTAAAGGATATCACCACATGGGCTCAGGAACACTTCAGAAACCCACTGTCAGTAACTACAGTTGGTCGCTACATCTGTAAGTGCAAGTTAAAACTCTCCTATGCAAGGCGAAAACCGTTTATCAACAACACCCAGAAACGCAGTCGGCTTCGCTGGGCCTGAGCTCATCTAAGATGGACTGATACAAAGTGGAAAAGTGTTCTGTGGTCTGACAGGTCCACATTTCAAATTGTTTTTGGAAACTGTGGACGTCGTGTCCTCCGGACCAAAGAGGAAAAGAACCATCCGGATTGTTATAGGCGCAAAGTTGAAAAGCCAGCATGTGTGATGGTATGGGGGTGTATTAGTGCCCAAGACATGGGTAACTTACACATCTGTGAAGGCGCCATTAATGCTGAAAAGTACATACAGGTTTTGGAGCAACATATGTTGCCATCCAAGCAACGTTACCATGGACGCCCCTGCTTATTTCAGCAAGACAATGCCAAGCCACGTGTTACATCAACGTGGCTTCATAGTAAAAGAGTGCGGGTACTAGACTGGCCTTCCTGTAGTCCAGCCCTGTCTCCCATTGAAAATGTGTGGCGCATTATGAAGCCTAAAATACCACAACGGAGACCCCCGGACTGTTGAACAACTTAACCTTAAGCAAGAATGGGAAAGTATTCCACCTGAAAAGCTTAAAAAATGTGTCTCCTCAGTTCCCAAACGTTTACTGAGTGTTGTTAAAAGGAAAGGCCATGTAACACAGTGGTAAAAATGCCCCTTTCCCAACTACTTTGGCACGTGTTGCAGCCATGAAATTCTAAGTTAATGATTATTTGCAACAAAAAAAAAATTTTTATGAGTTTGAACATCAAATATGTTGTCTTTGTAGTGCATTCAACTGAATATGGGTTGAAGATGATTTTCAAATCATTGTATTCCGTTTATATTTACATCTAACACAATTTCCCAACTCATATGGAAACGGGGTTTGTATATATATATATATATATATATATATATATATATATATTAAAATTGGGAAAAAAGCAAGAAGCACAATGAGATCAGCCAACAATAACTCAAGGAAACCAAATATAAATATATATACATACTGTATATAATAAATATTTGTGTGTATATACGTATATATATATATATATATATATATATATATATATATATATATATATATATATATATATATATATATATATATATATACACATACATACAGTACAGGCCAAAAGTTTGGACACACTTTCCCATTCAATGCATTTTCTTTATTTTCATGACTATTTACATTGTAGATTGTGGAGTTATGTACTTAACAAAAACAGGTGAAATAACTGAAAACATGTTTTGTATTCCAGTTTCTTCAAAATAGACACCCTTTGCTCTGATTACTGCTTTGCACACTCTTGGCATTCTCTCGATGAGCTTTAAGACGTAGTCACCTGAAATGGTTTTCACTTCACAGGTGTGCTTGAAGCTCACCGAGAGAATGCCAAGAGTGTGCAAAGCAGTAATCAGAGCAAAGGTTGGCTATTTTGAAGAAGATGTCTTCAGTTATTTCACCTTTTTTTGTGAAGTACATAACTCCACGTGTTCATTCAAAGTTTGGATGCCTTCAGTGACAATCTACAATGTAAATAGTCATGAAAATAAAGAAAACCCATTGAATGAAGAGAGGGTGTGTCCAAACTTTTGGCCTGTATTGTATGTATGTATATATATATATATATATATATATATATATATATATATATATATATATATATATATATATATATATATATATATATATATATATATATATATATATATATATATATACTGACATTTATTATATACAGTATGTATATATATTTATATTTTGTTTCCTTGAGTTATTGTTGGCTGGTGTCAACATTTTGTTTTTTTCTCATTGTGCTTCTTGCTGTTTTCCCAATTTTTGCTGGTGTTTTTTAAATATTATATTTGTAATGTGGGAAATAGGGGCCATAGGGCCAATGACAAGCGAGTCATGGGCCACGGATGGCCCCTGTGCTGTACTTTGGGCACCCCTGTTGTACAAGCTAACTGTTTAAGGCCACTATAGTCTTAGTGCTGTAGTATATTTGTTCATCCTATGGTCAGCAAGTAACATGGTTGTCTTAATTCAGCGCCATAAAATAGTAAAATCAGCCGTTCACCCGGCAGGTTTTCCCTGTGAGATAAAAGAGAGGATGAACAGGGAAGTCCTTCTTTAGCTGCCGCCTTGTTTTGTCATATATTAATTACTGCCTTTGCACAATGTTTAGTTATGTGTGTACAACAAATCAACACATAATCCGTACTTTGGAGCAATGTTCACGGACTCTAGTATTTGGCTTGTTAGCTTCCTGTCGCAGGCGAGCGATGATGGTCGTGTGAAGAGATTGATGTTGGATGTTAGAGGATGTCCGATGCTTTACAATAATCATCCTTAAAGCAGCACTGAGTAACTTTTCAACTTTCATCAAATATTTCCATAATTTTTGGGATGATACATCGACTTCCAACTAGTTCAGGGGTCGGCAACCTTTACCAGTCAAAGAGCCATTTTGACCAGTTTCACAAATTAAAGAAAACAATGGGAGTCACAAAAATCTTTTGAAATTTAAAATGAAATAACACTGCATACAAAGTTTTTTTTTTGCTTTGTGCTATGCATAAACCAAGGGTCTCAGACACGCGGCCCACACCTTAATATGAAAATTGAATGTTAGTGCGGCTTGCGGGTTTTATATGAATGGCGCTTGACAGCGTCATACTTGTCAACCCTCCCGATTTTTCCGGTAGACTACGAATTTCAGGGCAACTGTTCTCTCGAACGTGCCGTGATAGTACAGCATTTAGCACCCACTACAACCAGCGTGCCAGCCCAGCCACAACGTTGAATGGGACTTCTTCTTGCTCACGTGAGTGACAGCAAGGCATACTTGATCAGCAACCACACAGGTTACACTGACGGTGGCGGTATAAAAAACTTTAACACTCTTACTAATAATGCGCCACACTGTGAACCCACACCAAACAAGAATGACAAACACATTTCAGGAGAACATCTGCACCGTAACACAACATAAACACAACAGAACAAATACCCAGAATCCCATGCAGCCCTAACTCTTCCGGGCTCCATTATACACCCCCGCTACCAAACCCCGCCTACCTCAACCGACGCACAGAGGGGGGGGGGTTTGATCTGTGAGGGAGCAGGGTTGGGTTGGGGGCGGGGTTTGGTGGTAGCAGGGGTGTATAATGTAGCCCGGAAGAGTCAGGGCTGCATGGGATTCTGGGTATTTGTTCTGTTGTGTTTATGTTGTGTTAAGGTGCAGATGTTCTCCCGAAATGTGTTTGTCATTCTTGTTTGGTTTTGGTTCAAAGTGTGGCGCATTATTAGTAAGAGTCTTAAAGTTGTTTTATATGGCCACCGTCAGTGTAACCTGTGTGGCTGTTGACCAAGTATGCCTTGCTGTCACTTACGTGTGCAAGCAGAAGATGCATTTAACAAGAGGCTGAGCTGGCACGCTGTTTATACAGATTGTAAAGGGCGCTAAATGCTGTACCATCATGGCACACCCTTATTATTATTTTAAGGGTGAAAATCGGAGAATATTAATCCCGGGAGTTTTCTGCGAGAGGCACTGAAATCCGGAAGTCTCCCGGGAAAATCGGGGGGTCGGCAAGTATGCTGCTGAGCCGCATAAGAGTGATCAAAGAGGCGCATGCGGCTCCGGAGCCGCGGGTTGCCGACCCCTGAACTAGTTGAATGACCTGACGGAGTCTGTATCGCTTTTACTGGCACTTTGAGGAACGGGGCAAGAACCATGCCACACAAAAAAATACAAATGTGCTGACTTTGCTTTACGGCATACGTCCTTCCCCCTTTCCCCATTCGATGGGAACGCCTACGTGCAATTACTATATCATAACCTACTCAGTGGCCTAGTGGTTAGAGTGTCCGCCCTGAGATCGGTAGGTTGTGAGTTCAAACCCCGGCAGAGTCATACCAAAGACTATAAAAATGGGACCCATTACCTCCCTGCTTGGACCTCAGCATCAAGGGTTGGAATTGGGGGTTAAATCACCATAATGATTCCTGGGCGCGGCCACCGATGCTGCTCACTGCTCACCTCACCTCCCAGGGGGTGAACAAGGGGATGGGTCAAATGCAGAGGACAAATTTCACCGCATCTAGTATGTGTGTGACAATCATTGGTACCGCATTTTTCGGAGTATAAGTCGCACCTGCCGAAAATGCATAATAAAGAAGGAAAAAAACATATATAAGTCGCACTGGAGTATAAGTCGCATTTTTTGGGGAAATTTATTTGATAAAACCCAACACCAAGAATAGACTTTTGAAAGGCAATTTAAAATTAATAAAGAATAGTGAACAACAGGCTGAATAAGTGTACGTTATATGAGGCATAAATAACCAACTGAGAAGGTGCCTGGTATGTTAACGTAACATATTATGGTAAGAGTCATTCAAATAACTATAACATATAGAACATGCTATACGTTTACCAAACAATCTGTCACTCCTAATCGCTAAATCCCATGAAATCTTATACGTCTAGTCTCTTACGTGAATGAGCTAAATAATATTATTTGATATTTTACGCTAATGTGTTAATAATTTCACACATAAGTCGCTCCTGAGTATAAGTCGCACCCCAAACTATGAAAAAAAACTGCGACTTATAGTCTGAAAAATACGATATTTGAATGACACCTGTGTCATGGCCTGAGGGAGTCTGTATCGCTTTTACTGGCACTTAGCAATTTTGAGGAGGGGGGCAAGAACCATGCCACACAAAAAAGTACAAATGTGCTGACTTTGCTTTACGGCATACGTCCTTCCCCCTTTCCCCAGTCGATGGGAACGCCTACGTGCTATTACCGTATTTTTCGGACTAAAAGTCGCAGTTTTTTTCATAGTTTGGCCGGGCTCCAGTGCGACTTACCGTATTTTTCGGACTATAAGTCGCAGTTTTTTTCATAGTTTGGCCGGGCTCCAGTGCGACTTATATATGTTTTTTTCCTTCTTTATTATGCATTTTTGGCAGGTGCGACTTATACTCCGAAAAATACGGTATATATATATATTTTTTCCTTCTTTATTATGCATTTTTGGCAGGTGCGACTTATACTCCGGTGCGACTTATACTCCGAAAAATGCGGTACTGCTATCATGGCTGAAGCTCCCAAACAACCAAAGTTTTGTCAGAGAAGAGGATAAAAGAGAAAAACTGAGCCGACCCGAATAAAAGGACAGTCAGGATCAACATTGCCCCGGATTTCACTCTCTGACGTGAGCTCAAAGAGCGAGGAGGGATTTCAGACCGATGTTTTTTTATTTTTTATGTGCCTCGGGCACTTTGGGCACCCCAGCTGGCATAAACTAACTGTTATGGACACTATAGTCCTAGTACTGTAGTATATTTGTGCAGCCTCTGGTCACATAAGGCGGCGTTTTTCAACCTTTTTTTGAGCCCAGACACATTTTTTTCATTGAATAAATGCGGAGGCACACCACCTGCAGAAATCATTAAAAAACGAAACTCAGTTGACAGTAAAAAGTCATTGTTGGGTTTGACTTTAAAGCATAACCAAGCATGCATCACTATAGCTCTTGTCTCAAAGTAGGTGTACTGTCACCACCTGTCACATCACACCCTGACTTATTTTGACTTTTTTGCTGTTTTCCTGTGTGTAGTGTTTTAGTTATTGTCTTGCGCTCCTATTTTGGTGGCTTTTTCTCTTTTTTGGGTATTTTCCTGTAGCAGTTTCATGTCTTCCTTGACCGCTATTCCCCACACCTGCTTTGTTTTAGCAATCAAGAATATTTCAGTTGTTTTTATCCTTTTTTGTGGGGACATTGTTGATTGTCATGTCATGCTCGGATGTACTTTGTGGACGCCGTCTTTGCTCCACAGTAAGTCTTTGCTGTCGTCCAGCATTCTGTTTTTGTTTACTTTGTAGCCAGTTCGGTTTTAGTTTCGTTCTGCATAGCCTTCCATAAGCTTCAATGCCTTTTCTTAGGGGCACTCACCTTTTGTTTATTTTTGGCATAAGCATTAGAAAATACGACAAATCCTTGTCGTCGTATCTACAAAGCAATTAACTACCAGCTGCCACCTACTGATATGGAAGAGTATTACATGGTTACTCTGCCGAGCTCCAGACAGCACAGACACTCAACAACGGCACATAATTTGCAGATTATAATTACTGGTTAGCAAAAAATTATTTTAACCCAAATAGGTGAAATGACGGCACACCAGACTGTATCTCACGGCACACTAATGGTTGAAAAACACTGATATAAGGGACGCGAGTCAGCTTACGCCAGCACCGGAAGTCATAAAATCAGCTGTTCAGCTGGCGGTTTTTCAGCGTTTGATTAAGAAGGGATAAACGGGGAAGTCCTTCTTTAGCTGCCGCTTTGTTTCATCATATATTACTACCTTTGCACAGGTCAAAGTCTACTTTTGAATATATAAAATAAACACAAAATCAGTACTTTGGAGCAATGTTCACAGACTCTAGTATTTGGCTTGTTAGCTTCCCGTCGCAGGTGAGCGATAATGGTCATGGACTTGTTTGACGTTGGATGCTGGAAAATGACCGATGCGTTGCAACAGTCAGCCTTATTGCAATGTCGCAGCGCCATGAGTTATGACCGCGCCACGCTATGTGAGTTTGCGAGACGAGCGTGTGAAGTGTGCCGCCGTGCTCGGGGGGTGTGGTCGCGGTGTCGAGAGCCGCAATGCGTGCAGGCGTGTTCAGGGGTTAAAATGCGTGCCTGTCACTCGGCGGGTCTGTTGGTCACTCTCCGGGTGGGGGTGTCACTGATGTCATATTAATACTTATTTATGTTTCTAAAATGTTCGCGATGGACCGGTACATTGCAAAAAGTCAGTGTTCAAAAATAAGAAAAAGAAAATACAAAAATTAGGGGTATATTACTTGAACTAAGCAAAATTATCTGCCAATAGACTTTCCAAAACAAGTAAAATTAGCTAACCTCAATGAACCCCAAAATACCTTAAAATAAGTACCGTATTTTTCGGAGTATAAGTCGCACCTGCCGAAAATGCATAATAAAGAAGGAAAGAATCATATATAAGTCGCACTGGAGTATAAGTCGCATTTTTGGGGGAAACTTATTTGATAAAACCCAACACCAAGAATAGACATTTGAAAGGCAATTTAAAATAAATAAAGAATAGTGAACAACAGGCTGAATAAGTGTACGTTATATGAGGCATAAATAACCAACTGAGAAGGTGCCTGGTATGTTAACGTAACATATTATGGTAAGAGTCATTCAAATAACTATAACATATAGAACATGCTATACGTTTACCAAACAATCTGTCACTCCTAATCGCTAAATCCCATAAAATCTTTTTTGATATTTTATGGTAATGTGTTAATATTTTCACACATAAGTCGCTCCTGAGTATAAGTCGCACCCCCGGCCAAACTATGAAAAAAACTGCGACTTATAGTCCGAAAAATACAGTAATCAAAAGAGGTACTATACTCTGTTTGAAAAGTACTGGTTCCCGGGCATGACGGTGCGTCGTCATGTCGTGTCGTTGCTGGTTTTGAGAGCAGAGGAGCATGTTCGGCAGTGCACAATCACGGAGTACTTAAAAGCAGACACAGTGTGTAGACAGAAAAGGGAGAAAGGACGCATTTTGGCCTAAAAACTAATGATAAAAGTGAAGAAACGACCTCAGGAAGAGGGGCTTTAAAACATGGTGAGCTCACTAGCAGCTAACGTGTTTTAGCTACTTCTAAATCACTAATCCTCGCCTCCATGGCGACAAATAAAGTAAGTTTATTTATTTATTTTACAAGTATCATCCCTGCAGGACGAGGAATAGCTAAACATGCTTCACTACACACTGTAGGAGGATACAATAGCTAACCGCTAACAGCAAGCTAGCATGCCTGAATGTAAACAAATGCCATGGGTGGATCTACACCTGACATCCACTGTAATGATACCAAGTACAACAGCGTATCTAGTCGATACTACTCTGGTTACATCAATAATAAATCCCATGAAATCTTATACGTCTAGTCTCTTACGTGAATGAGCTAAATAATATTATTTGATATTTTACGGTAATGTGTTAATAATTTCATACATAGGTCGCTCCTGAGTATAAGTCGCACCCCCGGCCAAACTATGAAAAAAACTGCGACTTATAGTCCGAAAAATACGGTATATTCTCACTAATAACAAGTGCACTTTTCTTGGTTGAAAAACAAATATGAGACCTTTTTTGCTCAATATGTTGAAAAATATTCTTAAATGAAGTAAATGCTAGTGCAATTATCTTGACATAATGATATGCGCTCGGCATTACATTTCTTGAAAGCAGCAAACTTATACTAAAAACGAGTTTATTGTTCTTAATGGAAAGGCAACAAGGCAACCGCTTGTTACTCTCGGGGTCTCCTAGCCGCTCAGGCAAACCATATGATCTAAAAATGCATTTTTCCATTGATAACATGACATCATCACGCCAAGTGCGTGCTCTTTAAGTCAATTAGTGCGCATATATACAGCCCAGCCCCCAGCCAAATTTTTTTTAATTGTAATTTCTAATAATTTCCTTGAATGTGCATGAACTATTTCTGTTCAAAATAGTTAGAAATGTCACATGTTAAATGTTTAAATATTAACTGTCTGTTTACTGTACTGTGCCAACTGTACTACTATATGAGTACGGGGTTTTCTATTGTTTCATTGAAAATAAAACAGCAAAGTCCATTTGGCTGTCATCCGTTTTAATTATGAGACATAATTGTGTCAAAGTCTTTTTTTTTTCATGCTTGAAATAAGAAATTATTACTTTAAAAAAAGTAGTTCTATACTCGTGAGTGTTGATGACACAGCTTTGCAACAGTTGATATTCTACAAACCCCGTTTCCATATGAGTTGGGAAATTGTGTTTGATGTAAATATAAAAGGAATACAATGATTTGCAAATCTTTTTTTTTTTTTTTGCAAATAATCATTAACTTTAGAATTTGATGCCAGCAACACGTGACAAAGAAGTTGGGAAAGGTGGCAATAAATACTGATAAAGTTGAGGAATGCTCATCAAACACTTATTTGGAACATCCCACAGGTGTGCAGGCTAATTGGGAACAGGTGGGTGCCATGATTGGGTACAAAAACAGCTTCCCAAAAAATGCTCAGTCTTTCACAAGAAAGGATGGGGCGAGGTACACCCCTTTGTCCACAACTGCGTGAGCAAATAGTCAAACAGTTTAAGAACAACGTTTCTCAAAGTGCAATTGCAAGAAATTTAGGGATTTCAACATCTACGGTCCATAATATCATCAAAAGGTTCAGAGAATCTGGAGAAATCACTCCACGTAAGCGGCATGGCCGGAAACCAACATTGAATGACCGTGACCTTCGATCCCTCAGACGGCACTGTATCAAAAACCGACATCAATCTCTAAAGGATATCACCACATGGGCTCAGGAACACTTCGGAAAACCACTGTCAGTAACTACAGTTGGTCGCTACATCTGTAAGTGCAAGTTAAAGCTCTACTATGCAAAGCGAAAGCCATTTATCAACAACATCCAGAAACGCCGGATGATTCTCTGGGCCCGAGAATCATCTCTCGGGCCCAGAGATGATTCTCTGGGCCCGAGATCATCTAAGATAGACTCATGCAAAGTGGAAAAGTGTTCTGTGGTCTGATGAGTCCACATTTCAAATTGTTTTTGGAAATATTCGACATCGTGTCATCCGGACCAAAGGGGAAGCGAACCCTCCAGACTGTTATTGACGCAAAGTTCAAAAGCCAGCATCTGTGATGGTATGGGGGTGCATTAGTGCTCAAGGCATGGGTAACTTACACATCTGTGAAGGCGCCATTAATGCTGAAAGGTACATACAGGTTTTGGAACAACATATGCTGCCATCTAAGCGCCGTCTTTTTCATGGACGCCCCTGCTTATTTCAGCAAGACAATGCCAAGCCACATTCAGCACGTGTTACAAAAAAGAGTGCGGGTACTTTCCTGGCCCACCTGCAGTCCAGACCTGTCTCCCATCGAAAATGTGTGGCGCATTATGAAGCGTAAAATACGACAGCGGAGACCCCGGACTGTTGAACGACTGAAGCTCTACATAAAACAAGAATGGGAAAGAATTCCACTTTCAAAGCTTCAACAATTAGTTTCCTCAGTTCCCAATCGTTTATTGAGTGTTGTTAAAAGGAAAGGCCATGTAACACAGTGGTGAACATGCCCTTTCCCAACTACTTTGGCACGTGTTGCAGCCATGAAATTCTATGTTAATTATTATTTGCAAAAAAAAAAAAAGTTTATGAGTTTGAACATCAAATATGTTGTCTTTGTAGCATATTCAACTGAATATGGGTTGAAAATGATTTGCAAATCATTGTATTCCGTTTATATTTACATGTAACACAATCTCCCAACTCATATGGAAACGGGGTTAAAGGTGTGGGTTAAATATAAGCTCTGCTTCTTCCGACTACTTTTCGGACATTCTGCATATGTAAACATGTTGTGTTCAGTGAGCCTGGGACAAATACATCATATCATGCCATTTTAGGAAACAATGCACTATTACAAGAACAAAACAAGTTTTTCTATTTAACAAGGATGTCATAAGGGGAAAATATTGGAGTCTTATGGGAGAATATACAACTTTCTTCTTATAACATTTTACGACAACAAAGCTGTCATTTTATGAGAAGTTTAATATTCTGAAGTGGTAAAAGTGAGCATGTACCTGGCTGTACTGCGGGCTTTCTTGGGCCGGGTAGCTGACATAGGGCGAGTATGACAGCATGTCCGGCCGCTCGATGTTGTAGATGGCCTTGATTTTTGGCAGGGCCGCCAGGTCTTTGTAGTCCAGCATCTCCTCTCCTAGCTTAGCCTGGCAATGTCAAAGATAAAACCAAAATCAAAGTCAACATACTTCACATTACGACTTATTGTCTTACATAAATGACCCGATTTGGTGATCCCGATGTGCTGGATGCCGGGACGGACGTGATGCTTTCCGATGAAGTCCTGGTCACCTGAAATCACAAGCGCAGGACTCAATTATGTCCAGGTCTCGGCAGTGGTTCTCCGGCGATCCGGTCTTTGGTTGCCAAGTGGATTTTTTGGGGTAGCTCCTCTTGAAGGTAGTTTCTTCTGGAGAAAAGCGACCACTCGCCCAAATCTACCTCAAGTCTACGTCCTGGTTATAGACCTTGGAGGTAGTCCTGCTGGTGGACTGATGTAAGGGTGCATGTCCATGAGTCCACCTGGAACCAGGACATTCTAGTTTGCAGCTCAAGACCACGGACAAGGAGGGAGGAATCAGTCCTTGCAGAATATAGGGGGAGATCTTTGGGAAAAGTGGTTGAGTCTAGTCCTGATAGCAACCCCAAAACATCGTGGACAACATTGGTACGCCTTGTGAGACTTGACAGGTAGCAGAAATCCAGAAACCAAGGACATGTTCTGTCACTGAAGCTGAGGATACGTTGGAAAACATTCTTAGTTTGAGTAAGGGAGAAAACTAGCATTAGCGCTTACAATCACAATGAGCTTGGTTAATATGCAGGTAACAACATATCAATGGAGTATTATTAGCAAACAACATATAAATGGAGTATTGTTAGCAAACAACATATACATGGAGTATTGTTAGCAAACAACATATACATGGAGTATTGTTAGCAAACAACATATCAATGGAGTATTATTAGCAAACAAAATATCAATGGAGTATTGTTAGCAAACAACATATCAATGGAGTATTGTTAGCAAACAACATATCAATGGAGTATTGTTAGCAAACAACATATACATGGAGTATTGCTAGCAAACAACATATACATGGAGTATTGTTAGCAAACAACATATCAATGGAGTATTATTAGCAAACAACATATCAATGGAGTATTGTTAGCAAACAACATATCAATGGAGTATTGTTAGCAAACAACATATCAATGGAGTATTGTTAGCAAACAACATATCAATGGAGTATTGTTAGCAAACAACATATCCATGGAGTATTGTTAGCAAACAACATATCAATGGAGTATTGTTAGCAAACAACATATCAATGGAGTATTGTTAGCAAACAACATATCAATGGAGTATTGTTAGCAAACAACATATCAATGGAGTATTGTTAGCAAACAACATATGAATGGAGTATTGTTAGCAAACAACATATAAATGGAGTATTGTTAGCAAACAACATATACATGGAGTATTGTTAACAAACAACATATACATGAAGTATTGTTAGCAAACAACATATACACAAAGTATTGTTAGCAAACAATATATAAATGGAGTATTGTTAGCAAACAACATATACATGGAGTATTGTTAGCAAACAAAATATACATGTAGTATTGTTAGCAAATAACATATAATGGAGTATTGTTAGCAAACAACATATATATGGCGTATTGTTAGCAAACAACATATACATGAAGTATTGTTAGCAAATAACATATACATGGAGTATTGTTAGCAAACAACATTTACATGGAGTATTGTTAGCAAACAACATTTATATGGAGTATTGTTAGCAAACAACATATACAAGGAGTATTGTTAGCAAAAACATATACATGGAGTATTGTTAGCAAATAACAAATAAATGGAGTATTGTTAGCAAATAACAAATAAATGGAGTATTGTTAGCAAACAACATATACATGGAGTATTGCTAGCAAACAACATATACATGGAGTATTGTTAGCAAATAACATACACGGAGTATTGTTAGCAAACAACATATACATGGAGTATTGTTAGCAAATAACAAATACATGGAGTATTGTTAGCAAATAACATATACATGGAGTATTGTTAGCAAACAACATATACATGGAGTATTGTTAGCAAACAACATATACATGGAGTATTGTTAGCAAATAACATATACATGGAGTATTGTTAGTAAATAACATATACATGGAGTATTGTTAGCAAACAACATATACATGGAGTATTGTTAACAAACATATACATGAAGTATTGTTAGCAAATAACATATACATGGAGTATTGTTAGCAAACAACATATACATGGAGTATTGTTAGCAAACAACATAAAAATGGGAGTATTGTTGGCAAACAACATATACATGGAATATTGTTAGCAAACAACTTATACATGGAGTATTGTTAGCAAACAAGATATGAATGGAGTATTGTTAGTAAACAACATGAATGGCGTATTGTTAGTAAACAACATATCAAATACTCCATTTATATGTTGTTGACAAACAACATATAAATGGAGTATTGTTAGCAAACAACATATGGATGGAGTATTATATATGAATGGAGTATTGTTAGTAAACAACATATAAATGAAGTATTGTTAGCAAACAACATATGGATGGAGTATTGTTAGCAAACAACATAAACATGGAGTATTGTTAGCAGTTTTTAGAATGCTTTATGGGCGGAATAGATGACTCCCCATTCCCTGCATTGTTAGCCGCCTCCTGCTCGCTGGTTTTCACTATTTAGAACGCACAGAACAGAGAATAGACATGCTCGCTCCTACGGTCTTGGTAGGGATTATGGACTCTGCCAAGAATACCTTTAGTTCTGGCGCATCAAGGGGTTTTGGGGTAAACAATTGTCCCATATGAGGTCAACAATTGTAATATGGTCCCCTTACCTTACTCTTCTCTTCCTGCTTGGCTGCTTGCCTGCAAGGAGGGTGCCAGATGCAGGAACCTAAAGAAGATGATGAAATAGAGTTAAAGGTTGACAGTTTGACCCTGGAACAGACTATTATTGTTCCTACTACCTTGGAGGTACATCTCTTCTCCTTCTGCAAACATCTGCTCGCAGCGAGCACAGCGGGCACACGACGGATGGTAATGCTTCTCTCCGGCCTGAAGGGACGTGAGACATACAAAATACATTCACTTTTTCTTCATGAAGACAACCATAGAACAGGAAATTAAACATATAAATCTTCTGCAAGACTTCAGCTCACTTATTCCGCACCTAAACCATACACTTTGAGCCTGATCTATGCATGTTAATTAAATGATGGACACATAATAATATTTAGTTTATGATTTTATCATTTGTTTTATTCTTTTTCATCATGATAAATAAGCCTCTGCCTCACCTGCCTACCTTGACTGCACGTCGACGGTAATAGCGTTCATGCTCTGTGCAATCACTGCGCCCAGGAAAGGTAGGTAGGTAGGTCTTTATTGTCATTGCACAAGTACAAACCCCGTTTCCATATGAGTTGGGAAATTGTGTTAGATGTAAATATAAACGGAATACAATGATTTGCAAATCCTTTTCAACCCATATTCAATTGAATGCACTAAAAGACAAGACATTTGATGTTCAAACTCATAAACTTTATTTTTATTTTGCAAATAATAATTAACTTAGAATTTCATGGCTGCAACACGTGCCAAAGTAGTTGGGAAAGGGCATGTTCACTACTGTGTTACATGGCCTTTCCTTTTAACAACACTCAGTAAATGTTTGGGAACTGAGGAGACACATTTTTTAAGCTTCTCAGGTGGAATTCTTTCCCATTCTTGCTTGATGTACAGCTTAAGTTGTTCAACAGTCCGGGGGTCTCCGTTGTGGTATTTTAGGCTTCATAATGCGCCACACATTTTCAATGGGAGACAGGTCTGGACTACAGGCAGGCCAGTCTAGTACCCGCACTCTTTTACTATGAAGCCACGTTGATGTAACACGTGGCTTGGCATTGTCTTGCTGAAATAAGCAGGGGCGTCAATGAAAAAGACGTTGCTTGGATGGCAACATATGTTGCTCCAAAACCTGTATGTACCTTTCAGCATTAATGGCGCCTTCACAGATGTGTAAGTTACCCATGTCTTGGGCACTAATACACCCCCATACCATCACAGATGCTGGTTTTTCAACTTTGTGCCTGTAACAATCCGGATGGTTATTTTCCTCTTTGGTCCGGATGACACGACGTCCACAGTTTTCAAAAACAATTTGAAATGTGAACTCGTTAGACCACAGAACACTTTTCCACTTTGTGTCAGTCCATCTTAGATGAGCTCAGGCCCAGCAAAGCCGACGGCGTTTCTGGGTGTTGTTGATAAACGGGTTTTGCCTTGCATAGGAGAGTTTTAACTTGCACTTACAGATGTAGCAACCAACTGTAGTTACTGACAGTGGGTTTCTGAAGTGTTCCTGAGCCCATGTGGTGATATCCTTTACACACTGATGTCGTTTGTTGATGCAGTACAGCCTGAGCGATCGAAGGTCACGGGCTTAGCTGCTTACGTGCAGTGATTTCTCCAGATTCTCTGAACCCTTTGATGATATTACGGACCGTAGATGGTGAAATCCCTAAATTCCTTGCAATAGCTGGTTGAGAAAGGTTTTTCTTAAACTGTTCAACAATTTGTTCACGCATTTGTTGACAAAGTGGTGACCCTCGCCCCATCCTTGTTTGTGAATGACTGAGCATTTCCTGGAATCTAATTTTATATCATGGCACCCACTTGTTCCCAATATGCCTGCACACCTGTGGGATGTTCCAAATAAGTGTTTGATGAGCATTCCTAAACTTTATCAGTATTTATTGCCACCTTTCCCAACTTCTCTGTCACGTGTTGCTGGCATCAAATTCTAAAGTTAATGATTATTTGCAAAATTTTTTTTTTTTTATCAGTTTGAACATCAAATATGTTGTCTTTGTAGCATATTCAACTGAATATGGGTTGAAAAGGATTTGCAAATCATTGTATTCCGTTTATATTTACATCTAGCACAATTTCGCAACTCATATGGAAACGGGGTTTGTACAGTGGTCATACTCAAAGTCCTCATGTGTCCAGGGACATATTTCCTGAGTTTATGAACATAATATACATTTTTAAAAAAGGAAAACAATTTTGTGACGATAAAAAATATTGATGTAACCAGAGTAGTATCGACTAGATATGCTGTTGTACTTGGTATCATTACAGTGGATGTCAGGTGTAGATCCACCCAATCGACCATTGGCTGCTTGAAAAAGTGATAACTGAGGATAAAGTTGTAATGTTTGGAGAAAAAAGGTCAATGAAGAATGTCCTTCAATTTTATAGTAATAAAGTCACGGGAAAAAGCTGTAATATGAAGAAAGTGGTAATTGTATGACAAAAAGATTTTGTGAGCAATAAGTCGCAGTTTTATGACAATAATGATGCAATTTTATGGGAAAAGTCGCAATTTATTAAGAAAATTATGAGAAAACTATGCCGTTTTGTGAGGAAAAAAGATGCAATTTTATGAGAAATAAGTACCGTATTTTTAGCACTATAAGTCGCAGTTTTTTTCATAGTTTGGCCGGGGGTGCGACTTATACTCAGGAGCGACTTATGTGTGAAATTATTAACACATTAGCGTAAAATATCAAATAATATTATTTAGCTCATTCACGTAAGAGACTAGACGTATAAGATTTCATGGGATTTAGCGATTAGGAGTGACAGATTGTTTGGTAAACGTATAGCATGTTCTATATGTTATAGTTATTTGAATGACTCTTACCATAATATGTTACGTTAACATACCAGGCACCTTCTCAGTTGGTTATTTATGCCTCATATAACGTACACTTATTCAGCCTGTTGTTCACTATTCTTTATTTATTTTAAATTGCCTTTCAAATGTCTATTCTTGGTGTTGGGTTTTATCAAATAAATTTCCCCCAAAAATGCGACTTATACTCCAGTGCGACTTACCGTATTTTTCGGACTATAAGTCGCAGTTTTTTTTCATAGTTTGGCCGGGCTCCAGTGCGATTTATATGTTTTTTTCCTTCTTTATTATGCATTTTCGGCCGGTGCGACTTATACTCCAGAGCGACTTATACTCCGAAAATACGGTATATATGTTTTTTTCCTTCTTTATTATGCATTTTCAGCCAGTGCGACTTATACTCCGGTGCGACTTATACTCCAAAAAAATACGGCATATATGTTTTTTTCCTTCTTATTATGCATTTTCGGCCAGTGTGACTTATACTCCGGTGCGACTTATACTCCGAAAAATACGGTATATATGTTTTTTCCCTTCTTTATTATGCATTTTCGGCAGGTGCGACTTATACTCCGGTGCGACTTATACTCCGAAAAATACGGTATATATGTTTTTTCCCTTCTTTATTATGCATTTTCAGCCGGTGCGACTTATACTCCGGTGCGACTTATACTCCAAAAAATACGGCATATATGTTTTTTTCCTTCTTATTATGCATTTTCGGCCAGTGTGACTTATACTCCGGTGCGACTTATACTCCGAAAAATACGGTATATATGTTTTTTCCCTTCTTTATTATGCATTTTCGGCAGGTGCGACTTATACTCCGGTGCGACTTATACTCCGAAAAATACGGTATATATGTTTTTTCCTTCTTTATTATGCATTTTCAGCCGGTGCGACTTATACTCCGGTGCGACTTATACTCCGGTGCGACTTATACTCCAAAAAATACGGCATATATGTTTTTTTCCTTCTTATTATGCATTTTCGGCCAGTGCGACTTATACTCCGGTGCGACTTATACTCCGAAAAATACGGTATATATGTTTTTTCCCTTCTTTATTATGCATTTTCGGCCGGTGCGGCTTATACTCCGGTGCGACTTATACTCCAAAAAATACGGTATATATATTTTTTTCTTTCTTTATTATGCATTTTCGGCCGGTGCGACTTATACTCCGGTGCGACTTATACTCCAAAAAATGCGGTATATATGTTTTTTTCCTTCTTTATTATGCATTTTCGGCCGGTGCGACTTATACTCCGGTGCGGCTTATACTCCGAAAAATACGGTATATATGTTTTTTTCCTTCTTTATTATGCATTTTCGGCCAGTGCGACTTATACTCCGGTGCGGCTTATACTCCGAAAAATACGGTATATATGTTTTTTTCCTTCTTTATTATGCATTTTCGGCCGGTGCGGCTTATACTCCGGTGCGACTTATACTCCGAAAAATACGGTATATATGTTTTTTTCCTTCTTTATTATGCATTTTCGGCAGGTGCAACTTATACTCCGGTGCGACTTATACTCCGAAAAATACGGTATATATGTTTTTTTCCTTCTTTATTATGCATTTTCGGCCGGTGCGACTTATACTCCGAAAAATTCAGAAATTAGTACCACGATACTATACTAGAACCGGTATACCGTACAACCCTAACCAGATGTTTTATTTTCTTGATGTGTTGTACTTCCTGTCCATCTCTAGTCATCTGTCAGGGGCCTTGCTTCGACACTGGGTAAAAATAGAAGCCTAGTGTAGTTGCTCCGGAGAGTGTTGGAGATAAGCAAGTTCCACTGTGCAGCGTAAGCGGACACCACAGACACCTCCATAATATCAATCTAATCCTCCCTATTGGCTTTCCCGTCTTCAAAACGGATACGACTCATCTGGGTCCCAGGCCGTTGCGACCTGGCAGGCAACGACCCTGCCGATGAACAAGCTAAGCTCGGCTCCTCTCTCCCCCCAAAATGACAACCAACTCGATCGATCAACTCGCCATGCAATCATCCATAGTAGATGCCTCCTTCCCCCCTTCCAACCATCTCCGTCTCATCTCCCTAACATTCCACAAACCCTAACCCACGAGTGGGTTTTGTAATTATTCATGAATACCTCCAGAACTTTCCCAGTGATGTACTTCTTGCAGCTCTCACACTGGATGCCGAACATGGCATGGTAGTCCATCTCGCAGTAGGGGATCCCATCCCTGGTGTCGATAACAAGGAAAATACCAGCACAGGTTAGCCAACTTTGACTTGGACTCATGTAAATATAAAACCCAAAACCAGTGAAGTTGGCACGTTTTGTAAATGGTAAATAAAAACAGAATACAATGATTTGCAAATCCTTTCCAATTTATATTCAACTATATTACACTGTAAAGACAAGATATTTAATGTTCGAACTGAGAAACTTATTTTTCTTTTTGCAAATAATCATTAACTTAGAATTTAATGGCAGCAACACATTGCAAAAAAGTTGGCACAGGGGCATTTTTACCACTGTGTTACATGGCCTTTCCTTTTAACAACACTCAGTAAATGTTTGGGAACTGAGGAGACCAATTTTTGAAGCTTTTCAGGTGGAATTCTTTCCCATTCTTGCTTGATGTACAGCTTAAGTTGTTCAACAGTCCGGGGTCTCAGTTGTCATATTTTAGGCTTCATAATGTGCCACACATTTTCAATGGGAGACAGGTCTGGACTACAGGCAGGCCAGTCTACTACCCGCACTCTTTTACTACGAAGCCACGCTGTTTTAACACGTGTAGAATGTGGCTTGGCATTGTCTTGCTGAAATAAGCAGGGGCGCCCATGATAACGTTGCTTGGATGGCGCTCCAAAACCTGTATGTACCTTTCAGCATTAATGATGCCTTCGCAGATGTGTAAGTTACCCATGTCTTGGGCACTAATACACCCCCATACCATCACAGATGCTGGTTTTTGAACTTTTTGCCTATAACAATCCGGATGGTTCTTTTCCTCTTTGGTCCGGAGGACACGACGTCCACAGTTTCCAAAAACAGTTTGAAATGTGGACTCGTCTGACCACAGAACACTTTTCCACTTTGCATCAGTCCATCTTAGATGAGCTTGGGCCCAGCAAAGACGGCGGCGTTTCTGGGTGCTGTTGATAAATGGCTTTCGCTTTGCATAGTAGAGTTTTAACTTGCACTTACAGATGTAGCAACCAACTGTAGTTACTGACAGTGGTTTTCTGAAGTGTTCCTGAGCCCATGTGGTGATGTCCTTTACACACTGATGTGATGTCGAGCTGAAACGATTCTTCGAGTAACTCGAGTAATTCGATTACAAAATATATTAGAGGAATTTCTGCTGCCTCGAGGCGTCGTTAAGTTTTTTTTTACGGCATTTTTTATTTGTTTAGTAAACAGTAGTCAAAGATCACGTTTTGCACGGACTGTTTAGTTGTTGCACAGCGTGTTTACGTCACAGATCATGCGCCCCCTGCACTGCACAACACCGCTCTATAAAATACGCTTGAGTTTAGAAAACTTTTTCGACGACATAACTCGCAATGGCAGACGCCGCAGAAAGCAGTGGACAAGAGCCAGAGCAAAACGAGGGAATTAAGAAGCGACAAAAGTTGTCCAAAGTGTGGGATCACTTCACTCTAAAATCGAAGGACAACGCAGTCGTATGCAAACATTGCAAAGTGGAGCTCGCATACCACAATAGATTTGAGGGACGTCCAGAGGTGAGGTAAGTCATCTATTATCAAATGTAAACGCAAAAGTTGTGTTAGTAAAATAAATCTTATTCATTATGATAACCAGGATGTGTTGTCTCACTCCCGCGATGTCATTAAATGCCGCCAAAAGGTGTTGAAAACTAACAAGGCTATTCGAGCTGTCGTGTTCAATTAGCCTTTCATTAATAACAACGCGAAAGTAGTCCTGCAAAGTTATTCGGGTTATTCAAGTCATGCAACCACATGCTACTTGGATACCTTGCACTTGCACCCACTATAGTCTCTATAGCAGTGGTTCTTAACCTTGTTGGAGGTACCGAACCCCACCAGTTTCATATGCGCATTCACCGAACCCTTCTTTAGTGAAAAATTAAACGTTTTTAATTCAAGACAAAGTGGACATTGGGGGCGGTACCTCTGGATTGGCAGACCGGGGTGGTGATTCCTCTCTTTAAGAAGGGGAACCGGAGGGTGTGTTCCAACTATCTTGGGATCACACACCTCAGCCTTCTCGGTAAGGTATATTCAGGTGTACTGGAGAGGAGGCTACGCCGGATAGTCGAACCTCGGATTCAGTAGGAACAGTGTGGTTTTCGTCCCGGTCGTGGAACTGTGGACCAGCTCTATACTCTCGGCAGGGTCCTTGAGGGTGCATGGGAGTTTGCCCAACCAGTCTATATGTGCTTTGTGGACTTGGAGAAGGCATTCGACCGTGTCCCTCGGGAAGTCCTGTGGAGAGTGCTCAGAGAGTATGGGGTATCAGACTGTCTGATTGTGGCGGTACGCTCCCTGATCAGTGTCAGAGCTTGGTCTGCATTGCCGACAGTAAGTCGGACACGTTTCCAGTGAGGGTTGGACTCCGCCAAGGCTGCCCTTTGTCACCGATTCTGTTCATAACTTTTATGGACAGAATTTCTAGGCGCAGTCAAGGCGTTGAGGGGATCTGGTTTGGTGGCTGCAGGATTAGGTCTCTGCTTTTTGCAGATGATGTGGTCCTGATGGCGTCATCTGGCCAGGATCTTCAGCTCTCACTGGATCGGTTCGCAGCCGAGTGTGAAGCGACTAGGACGAGAATCATCACCTCCAAGTCCGAGTCCATGGTTCTCGCCCGGAAAAGGGTGGAATGCCATCTCCGGGTTGGGGAGGAGACCCTGCCCCAAGTGGAGGAGTTCAAGTACCTCGGAGTCTTGTTCACGAGTGAGGGAAGAGTGGTTTGTGAGATCGACAGGCGGATCGGTGCGGCGTCTTCAGTAATGCGGACGCTGTATCGATCTGTTGTGGTGAAGAAGGAGCTGAGCCGGAAGGCAAAGCTCTCAATTTACCGGTCGATCTACGTTCCCATCCTCACCAATGGTCATGAGCTTTGGGTTATGACCGAAAGGACAAGATCACGGGTACAAGCGGCCGAAATGAGTTTCCTCCGCCGGGTGGCGGGGCTCTCCCTTAGAGATAGGGTGAGAAGCTCTGTCATCTGGGGGGAGCTCAAAGTAAAGCCGCTGCTCCTCCACATCGAGAGGAGCCACATGAGGTGGTCCGGGCATCTGGTCAGGATGCCACCCGAACGCCTCCATAGGGAGGTGTTTAGGGCACGTACAACCGGTAGGAGGCCACGGGGAAGAACCAGGACACGTTGGGAAGACTATGTCTCCCGGCTGGCCTGGGAACGCCTCGGGATCCCCCGGGAAGAGCTAGACGAAGTGGCTGGGGAGAGGAAAGTCTGGGCTTCCCTGCTTAGGCTGCTGCCCCCGCGACCCGACCTCGGATAAGCGGAAGAAGATGGATGGATGGATGGAAGACAAAGTTATATGTTTTTTTTACTGGTGCACAAAATGAACCGTTCAAAGAACAAAACCAACACAGTGCATAAACTCACAACTAATTACACACCTGCAAATCAGATGGAAAATTAGAGGGAACATTGTTTGGGGGTATCCATAGTACGCCGATAGGGAGAAGTTTTTATTTACAAGATGAGTCGGGTGTGTCTTGACCTCCGCGGCGGAGGCTCCACCGAACCCCTAAGGCCGACTCACCGAACCCCTAGGGTTCGATCGAACACAGGTTAAGAACCACTGCTCTATAGCATAGGCGCCGATCTACATTTCTGCCAGTGGGTGCTGGGCCGGGCGGTAAATATGACGATACTTTTCTGAGCATGCGCAGTTTTTGCTTGGTGGTGACTCACCACTGGTTGCACATTTCAAATGCAGTATTAAAGGCACTACCTAATCCATTTTTTATGTTTGATATAATGAAAACTGTTCTTATTGTTTTATTTTTGATAGTAAGAATATATTTTTATTTTAACTTTCTCAGGGAATATTAATTTTGAACTAATTTTATATATATATGTGTTTTCATCTCAAACATGGTATGATGGCAAAATGAACATTGATTAAATTTGCATGCGAATAATACTATGAACTGTATTACGTTCTTAAAATGTAAAACTGTTGTCGTCATTATTAAGTCGATTGTGTTTTTATATTGTTTATGTATTGTTGGCAGGTTGAAAACAGCTCAGCGGATTTGCCTGGAGAAACCACCATTTAAACGGCACCGTATAATCATCATCAAAAACGCGCGAGAGACAAGAACTTCATTTATGCGGTCACACCACACAGCACATAGGGCTGTGAGCGCACCTGTTTTTAGTAGCACACACAAATTGACACATTTAACCACGGACAAATTTCAGCTGTGTGTGTCAGCCTTCAATAATGAAAACAGGCGTTTAGGAAATAAAAGACAATTTGGCCAAACGCAATAATTGAGAGCACTTCTTAACATGTATAATTAAACCTTAATGATAATAATATGATTTATTTGATTAATCGATTCGGGATATTCGATAGAATACTCGATTACTAAAATATTCGATAGCTGCAGCTTTACACTGATGTCGCTTTTTGACGCAGTACCGCCTGAGTGATCGAAGGTCACGGGCATTCAATGTTGATTTTCGGCCTTGCTGCTTACATGCAGTGATTTCTCCAGATTCTCTGAACCTTTTGATGATATTACGGACCGTAGATGGTGAAATTCCTAAATTCCTTGCAATAGCTGGTTGAGAAATGTTGTTCTTAAAGTGTTGGACAATTTGCTCACGCATTTGTTCACAAAGTGGGGACTCTCGCCCCATCCTTGTTTGTGATGGAAGCTCCTTTTATACCCAATCATGGCACCCACCTGTTCCCAATTACATACTTGCCAACCTTGAGACCTCCGATTTCGGGAGGTGGGGGGTGGGGGGTGGATGGGCGTGGTCGGGGTGGGGCGGGGGCGTGGTTAGGGGCGTGGCTAAGAGGGGAGGAGTATATTTACAGCTAGAATTCACCAAGTCAAGTATTTCATATATATATATATATATATATATATATAAGAAATACTTGACTTTCAGTGAATTCTAGCTATATATATATTTATTGTATTATATATATATATATATATATATATATATATATATATATATATATATATAAATATATATATATATATAAATAAAAGAAATACTTGAATTTCAGTGTTCATTTATTTATACATATACACACACATAACACTCATCTCCTCATTGTTGAGTTAAGGGTTGAATTGTCCATGCTTGTTCTATTCTCTGTCACTATTTTTCTAACCATGCTGAACACCCTTTCGCAGGTACCCAGAAAGGTTTCGAGTACCACCAAAAAAACTGAATCTCTGAAGACAGTATAAAAATCTGTGTTAAAGGTGTACAAATACTGTTTGTATAATAAGCATCAGTGTTTCCCACACATTCATTTATTTGTGGCGGCCCGCCACAAAAGAATTACGTCCGCCACAAATGGATTTTTCGGCTTTTGACTCGCTCGACCGCTCATAAAAGCAATGGGACTGTCTGTGAATGTACCTTGTAGTTACAACTCCGGTGCAGTAGGTGGCGGTAGCCTACTATGCATTGTAACTCCGCCAATAGCACTTAATTCACCTGGTGGGCCAGAAGAAGAAGAAGAAGAAGACGAAGACGAAGACGAAGAAGACGAAGACGAAAACGGACGGGATCAAAATACGAGGGTAATATAGGCTATAGGTAGATATGTTATAGCTGCATCGCTCGCGGCTCGTCATATATTTAACGTTAATCCGCGATTTCACCGAGCGTTTCACTGACGGTGAGCAGCCTGACGCTGCTTCATTAACACCGCCGCTGTTTGACTCGGGGTCCGGCCAGACGCACGTAGTAACAGTCACCTGTTTTCATACCGACGAGCTAACGTGTCCAGGTTATAACCCTGTTGTCAATAAACACACGTGGAGACGGTGCTTCAGATACTACATTAATACTCAAGCTAAAATGTCCACTGTCCACTGCAGCATGTGAATGCAATGAAAATATTAAAATCTGAGCCAACCAGCTGTTAAAATGTTGTCCAGGTTAATGTTTTGGCCATTAAAGGCTCTTCATTTCAAGATTTCAACTGTGATCGGGCTTTAAACAGGTGGCTGACCTGTTCAGATGAGTGTAACTGCTACTGGTCAAATAATGTGAAATAGCATTTAATTTTACATGTATGCAATGCCATTTAAATGTTATTATAGATAATAATAATAATAAATACTGTGTAGTGTTGTAAATAGTCAACGGGAAGGATTTTAGTAAGATATAAGCCATGAGCACTACACAGCCAGACAAAAACCTAGGCAGGACAAGTAAAAATATTGGGGCAAGTAGATTTGAGAAGTCGGGCAAGTAGAAAAATTAGGGCGGACGGAACAGGTGAGACTCAGCAAACACTGAAAAATAAAGCAGGGTCAGATCAGAAATGCACTTTTCTCATGAAAAGGGTCCTAATTTATATTCTTATGTGCCTTATAGAGAGGACCACGACAAAACATAGAGGGACTAGCTCTAGTGTGACCTGTTCAGCAGCAGCAGGAGAAGGAGGAGGTTGACTGACTGGCAGGACACCTCTGCCTCTGTTTCACTTTATGTTGCTGGTAAATAATATGGTTGTAGTAGTAGGCTAAAGTTAAATTATTTAGTATGGACTAATTAAAGGGGCAAAGCTTTAAGAGACATTTTAGCTTTTATATTTTATAAGATATATTTTTTGTAAGAACCACAATTAATAAATATATTTCAGTGAATAACTAATTGTTCAAATCTGTATAAAAATATGTACATAAAGTGTTGTAATTATATTCCAACTCCGCGTTCTTCTTGGTCATCGCCGCTGCCGCCGCCACCCCCCACCCCCTACCACACCACCACAAATAGATGCCTGCCCTGTGGGAAACACTGAGCATGTTATTGTTTACAAATGAGGGTTAAGGGTTCAGTACTAAAAAAAAAAAGAAAAAAGAATGTGGCTTAAGTACAGTTTTTTTAATTGAGCTGCTGCATTTTTTTGGTTGGGTTGTTTATTTATTTTGAGTAACTTCTACATTTCTAAAAGGGGAGGAATGTAATAGAGTGATCTATGTTTGTCTGTTGCCATCTCCTGGTGAATGTTGGCTATAGCGTACTGGGGTTACTTTTTGGTTGGCCAACGATTTACGTGGTGTTTCGCACCTGACGTCAAGTGTGTGAGTCTGTTCTGAAGTCTACAGTAAAGAGACGTACTTCATCCCCTCGCCTGGTTATTGCCTCCAACTCAATATATTACAACAACATTGCTGTTTACGGCAGACGAACTGCTTTACGGTAGACTCAAACATGACTGCTGTTGTTGTGTGTTGTTGCCGCGCTGCGAGGACGTTAATGAAACTGCCTAACAATAAACCCACATAAGAAACCAAGAACTCGCCCTCCATCATTCTACAGTTATAACGTGATTGGGCAGGCACGCTATTTATATCGTGGGAAAGCGGACGTGAATACAGGCTGTTGACACGTCACTCAGGTCCGCATGGAGCTGGAGGGGGCGTGGCTTCCAGCTCCGCCTGAATTTCGGGAGGTTTTCGGGAGAAAATTTGTCCAGGGAGGTTTTTGGGAGAGGCGCTGAATTTCGGGAGTCTCCCGGAAAATCCGGGAGGGTTGGCAAGTATGCAATTAGCCTGTTCACCTGTGGGATGTTCCAAATAAGTGTTTGATGAGCATTACTCAACTTTCTCAGTCTTTTTGAAACATGTTGCAAGCATCAAATTCCAAATAAGCTAATGTTTTCAAAAAATAAAGTTTACTAGTTCGAACGTTAAATATAATAATAATAATAATAATGAATTGCATTTGTAACGCACTTTACATTTGTTAAAATATCAAAGTGCTACAAAGTATAAAAATAAAAATAGAAAGTAAGAATATATAATACAAAATTAAAATAGAAATGAAATCATGACACACAAACAGAAACATGGATAAAAAATAGAAATAAAAAGCATGAAAGCACTGGATAAAAAACAGATAAGCAAGCAGTGCATTTAAAAACAAGAAGGCAGAGAAATTAGGTAAAAGCTGTGCTAAAAAGGTGGGTTTTTAGTCCCTTCTTAAAAAGGTTGACCGACTGTGGTGCTCTAAAATGGTCGGGGAGAGCGTTCCAAAGTTCGGGAGCGGTCCAGCAGAAAGCCTGGCGGCCCATAGATTGTAACTTTGTCCTGATGGGTTTGAGCAGAATAGTGTTTGAGGAGCGGAGGTTGCGGGTAGGGGGTTGAGGCGAAACTAGGTCCTTGAGTCATTTAATATCTTGTCTTTGCAGTCTATTCAATTGAATATAAGTTGAAAAGGATTTTCAAATCATTGTATTCTGTTTTTATTCACCATTTACACAACGTGCCAACTTCACTGGCTTTGTAAGTAGTATTCTAATCGTAATGTAGACTTACTTGCTGATGTATTCTGCGTTGAGGACCTTGTTGCACACTTTGCACTTGAAGCAGCCCAGGTGCCAGTGCTTGTCCAGTGCAACCAGGGATTGTTCGTTTGTGAACTCCTTCCCACAGCCGCAGCAGTCTACAACAAAAAGCGTCAGCATTTACCAGTCACAGGGTCGTCAATGACTGATTTATACTGACTATGGACGGCTTGTATGGGCGCAGGACTGTGGACAGGAAGAGGTTGGGTACAGTTTTGGCAAATACACTCCTTGCCGTTGAAGGTCACTCGGTCACCGGCTGGAAATGGCTGCCTGAAAATACAAAAAAAACAAAGCAAAAACATACAACACATACAAATATCAGTAAAAAGCTCCACAACATAAAGACAATTCATAGGGGGCCATACTTTAAAATCACACAAAAATGATTTGTGGCACATTCATGACTGCAGGGAGTCCAAGAGCAAGAAAATGTCTAAATAATATTTTTTTTTGTGAAAAGGTGTGTGAATGTGAGTGTGAATGTTGGCCCTGCGATGAGGTGGCGACTTGTCCAGGGTGTACCCCGCCTTCTGCCCGAATGCAGCTGAGATAGGCTCCAGCACCTCCCGCGACCCCGAAAGTGACAATCGGTAGAAAATGGCTGGATGGATGGGTTTTTGGGGCAAAATACGCAAACTTTCAATTTTCATCATTCGCCATGTTTTCATTTTTCATAACCTTGCCAAAATGAAATGAAAGCATGTATTATCCATCCCATCCATCCATCCATCTTCTTCCGCTTATCCGAGGTCGGGTCGCGGGAGCAGCAGCCTAAGCAGGGAAGCCCAAACTTTCCTCTCCCTAGCCATGTCGTCCAGCTCTTCCCGGGGGATCCCGAGGCGTTCCCAGGCCAGCCGGGAGACATAGTCTTCCCAACGTGTCTTCCCCGTGGCCTCCTACCGGTTGGACGTGCCCTAAACACCTCCCTAGGGAAGCGTTCGGGTGGCATCCTGACCAGATGCCCGAACCACCTCATCTGGCTCATCTCGATGTGGAGGAGCAGCGGCTTTACTTTGAGCTCCTCCCGGATGGCAGAGCTCCTCACCCTATCTCTAAGGGAGAGCCCCACCACCCGGCGGAGGAAACTTATTTCTGCCGCTTGTAACCGTGATCTTGTCTTTTCGGTCATAACCCAAAGCTCATGACCATAGGTGAGGATGGGAACGTAGATCGACCGGTAAATTGAGAGCTTTGCCTTCCGGCTCAGCTCCTTCTTCACCACAACGGATCGATACAGCGTCCGCATTACTGAAGACGCCGCACCGATCCGCCTGTCGATCTCACAATCCACTCTTCCCTCACTCGTGAACAAGACTCCTAGGTACTTGAACTCCTCCACTAGGGGCAGGGTCTCCTCCCCAACCCGGAGATGGCATTCCACCCTTTTCCGGGCGAGAACCATGGACTTGGACTTGGAGGTGCAGATTCTCATCCCAGTCGCTTAGCACTCGGCTGCGAACCGATCCAGCGAGAGCTGAACATCCTGGCCAGATGAAGCCATCAGGACCACATCATCTGCAAAAAGCAGAGACCTAATCCTGCAGCCACCAAACCAGATCCCCTCAACGCCTTGACTGCGCCTAGAAATTCTGTCCATAAAAGTTATGAACAGAATCGGTGACAAAGGGCAGCCTTGGCGGAGTCCAACCCTCACTGGAAACGTGTCCGACTTACTGCCGTCAATGCGGACCAAGCTCTGACACTGATCATACAGGGAGTGGACCGCCACAATCAGACAGTCCGATACCCCATACTCTCTGAGCACTCCCCACAGGACTTCCCGAGGGACACGGTCGAATGCCTTCTCCAAGTCCACAAAGCACATGTAGACTGGTTGGGCAAACTCCCATGCACCCTCAAGGACCCTGCCGAGAGTATAGTGCTGGTCCACAGTTCCACGACCAGGACGAAAACCACACTGTTCCTACTGAATCCGAAGTTCGACTATCCGGCGTAGCCTCCTCTCCAGTACACCCGAATATACCTTACCGGGAAGGCTGAGGATGTATTAATCACAAATATTATTATTCAACATGTAAACCTTAGACTTAATTCAGGCTGATAAGAACAATTAATACTAACTAAATATACTGCATAAGAAGGGACTCAAATAAGAGATGTTGTACTAAAATAAATAAACTAAATTAATAATGCATATGTTTTTTTAACTAAACCGTCGATAAAATAAAACTACAGCTTCATCACGTTAGTCATAATTTTTGCGCTTAAGACACTTTTTTATGACTTTCGCTCCAGAATTCTTCTGTTTGTCCGAAATTGTCATTACTGCCGCAAGTGGTGTATTACAACTGAGTACGGCCTAACAATGGGCCCTATGTAGGCAAAAAAAATTTTTTTTCCAAAGTGGACCTACGATTCTAATCTACATTTAACAAACTCTCTTGTGGTTTAGATAATTTGTAATCTATTGGATATGCCTTGGTGTAGATTTTACTTCACAGTCACATTTATAATCTATTTTGTGGACGCCCCTGCTTATTTCAGAAAGACAATGCCAAGCCACATTTGTGGAAGCGTTCCCTTCAGATTGCAAATTAAAACCTCTACGACCCGGCCTCCTGTTCTGTCTTGTTTGTTGAATGTATTAAGAATATATAATACGTAAGACCAGTTTTTTAGTTCACTTTGGAAATTCAACAGTGAGATGCACTTCCTCCTTTAGACAGCGGGAGGCAGCATAACCCAAGTTAGCAGTGCACAAGAAGCAGCAACTTCAGGTCTAGTTTAAACTAGTTTGGTGACAATTGCAAACATTTGAATCTGCTCAATTCTCATGCCAAGCAAAGTATCATTGATTGATTGATTGAAACTTGTATTAGTAGATTGCACAGTACAGTACATATTCCGTACAATTGACCACTAAATGGTATCACCCGAATAAGTTTTTCAACTTGTTTATGCAATTCATGGTAATGTCATATCATCGGTATGTATCTTTGAGTAGTATGGTATTATATATATATATTTGATTGTGGTGTATTATTTGTTGGCTGTGATGTAATTTGAGATGTTTAATGGCCAAAAGTCAGTCATGCTAATTTTTGTAATTTCATACTGTGACGTGAATGTTAGCATAGTAAACTAGTTTGCTGTAGAGTGCTTAAAATACACATTTTGTGGTGTTTCTTTATCCATTTAAGTTCATAATGCATTTTGTTATTCTAGTGTAATTGGCTGTGTGTGCATGTCTTTAATGTAAGCATCCTTTCTGCTTGTATGTTTTCAGTTTTACCCTTTTTACGGTCAATAAACATGTGGACAACGTTTTTCAGAGTATGTGATCAAGAAAAGGTGTTAAGGTAAAGCCAAGATATTCCTAACATATCGAGGGTGGCACAGTATCCAAGAAACTGAGAATAAATATCTTGACGTCGACAATATTACACTGGCGGTTCCAAGCAGGGGGAGGAGCCTGGCCGACAACATTTACTAGAAATGACCACATAGGTACTTCCACTACACTGTGATGTCACACTGTGCTCACTCTTTCAAAAAAGACGCCGAAACACAGCATTCAGAGGCTTCCAAGACCAACTTTGGCATTGTTAGAAAATAGACAATAAATCCTCATAGGTCCCCTTTAAAGTTGGGGTTAGGCTTATTATAACAGGTGCATGGCCAGACACTTTGGGAAAAAATAAAAATAAAAACAGGAAAAAAAACCCGAAGTTGAATGACGAAAATTTAAAAAATAGTACTGTATTTTCCAGACTATAAGGCACCCTTAAAATCATTTTTTCCCCCTCAAAACTCGACAGTACGCCTTATAACCCGGTGCGCCTAATGTACGGAATAGTTCTGGTTATGCTGACCGACCTCGGAGCAATTTTATTTGGTACATGGTGAAATTATAAGTGTGACCAGTAGATGGCAGTCACACATAAGACATAGGTGTAAACTGCAATATGATGGCAATATGACTCAAGTAAACACCACCAACATTTTATATGTTCCATTGAAAATATAGAACATTACACACAGCGCTCAAAAATCCATCAAAATGTTTGAGTATGACTTTGGTAAGCTATGAAGCCACACCGCTTGATGGATTGTACTGTGTTTCAACATACGAGTATACAACAGACATATTATCTGGTGTTTTGTTTCGCAATATTATGCAAAAGCAACTTTTCTTACCTTATAGTACCTGCTGATCTGTATTTGGGATCTGCATAAGTCCTGAAAATTTGCGTGCGTCCGCCCTTGTAGTCCGTGGGGACTACTCTTCTTTTTCTCTATCGTCTTGTTATGGGACATTCATCCTCCGATGTTGCTATTTCCAATATAAAGTAGTGTAAAGTTCTTACTTATGTCTGTCATGAAAGCGCTAAAACATACCGGTGTAGTGAGTTAACATTATTCACTTAAGGAACTTTAGTTATTAGAGAGTTCCGGTCGGACGTTTTTTTATGGGACACATTTCCGGCGGATGAGGAGATGCTGCTCCGTTATTGATTAAAGTAAAGTCTGAATGTCATTAAAACATTTAGCGCCATCGTTTGATACTTCTTCCACCCCCGTCCTTGCACGCTACACCGCTACAAAAAAGATGATGGGGAGAAGACGCTGCCGAAGGTGAGCCACGTAAATAAGACCGCCAGCAAAACATCATCTATGCAACATTTTGACCAACAAACCACCATCACATGTTATGTAGACCACAAGGAAGTGTTTTACATTTAGAAAAAAAAAGAAAATATGACCCCTTTAGTGCACCTTATAATCTGGTGCGCCTAATACAAACCCCGTTTCCATATGAGTTGGGAAATTGTGTTGGATGTAAATATAAACGGAATTCAATGATTTGCAAATCATTTTCAACCCATATTCAATTGAATGCACTACAAAGACAACATATTTGATGTTCAAACTCCATCCATCCATCCATTTTCTACCGCTTATTCCCTTTGGGGTCGCGGGGGGCGCTAGAGCCTATCTCAGCTACAATCGGGCGGAAGGCGGGGTACACCCTGGACAAGTCGCCACCTCATCGCAGGGCATAAACTTTATTTTTGTTTTGCAAATAATAATTAACTTAGAATTTCATGGCTGCAACACGTGCCAAAGTAGTTGGGAAAGGGCATGTTCACCACTGTGTTACATGGCCTTTCCTTTTAACAACACTCAGTAAACGTTTGGAAACTGAGGAGACACATTTTTTAAGCTTCTCAGGTGGAATTCTTTCCCATTCTTGCTTGATGTACAGCTTAAGTTGTTCAACAGTCCGGGGTCACTGTTGTGGTATTTTAGGCTTCATAATGCGCCACACATTTTCAATGAGAGACAGGTCTGGACTACAGGCAGGCCAGTCTAGTACCCGCACTCTTTTACTATGAAGCCACGTTGATGTAACACGTGGCTTGGCATTGTCTTGCTGTCCATGGTAACGTCCAAAACCTGTATGTACCTTTCAGCATTAATGGTGCCTTCACAGATGTGTAAGTTACCCATGTCTTGGGCATTAATACACCCCCATACCATCACAGATGCTGGCTTTTCAACTTTGCGCCTATAACAATCCGGATGGTTCTTTTCCTCCTTGGTCCGGAGGACACGACGTCCACAGTTTCCAAAAACAATTTGAAATGTGGACTCGTCAGACCACAGAACACTTTTCCACTTTGTATCAGTCCATTTTAGATGAGCTCAGGCCCAGCAAAGCCGACAGCGTTTCTGGGTGTTGTTGATAAACGGTTTTCACCCTGCATAGAAGAGTTTTAACTTGCACTTACAGATGTAGTGACCAACTGTAGTTACTGACAGTGGGTTTCTGAAGTGTTCCTGAGCCCATGTGGTGATTTCCTTTACACACTGATGTCGCTTGTTGATGCAGTACAGCCTGAGGGATCGAAGGTCACGGGCTTAGCTGCTTACGTGCAGTGATTTCTCCAGATTCTCTGAACCCTTTGATGATATTACGGCCCGTAGATGGTGAAATCCCTAAATTCCTTGCAATAGCTGGTTGAGAAAGGTTTTTCTTAAACTGTTCAACAATTTGCTCACGCATTTGTTGACAAAGTGGTGGACCTCGCCCCATCCTTGTTTGTGAATGACTGAGCATTTCATGGAATCTTCTTTTATGCCCAATCATGGCACCCACCTGTTCCCAATTTGCCTGTTCACCTGTGGGATGTTCCAAATACCGTATTTTCCGCACTATAAGCCGCACCTAAAAACCTCAAATTTTCACAAAAGCTGACAGTGCGGCTTATAACCCGGTGCGCCTTATATATGGATTAATATAAATATTTATTTTCATAAAGTTTCGGTCTCGCAACTACGGTAAACAGCCGCCATCTTTTTTCCCCGTAGAAGAGGAAGCGCTTCTTCTTCTATGGTAAGCAACTGCCAAGGTAAGCACCCGCCCCCGTAGAAGAGGAAGCGCTTCTTCTTCTACGGTAAGCAACCACCCGCCCCCGTAGAAGAAGAAGCGCGCGGGTATTACGTTTCATTTCCTTTGTGTGTTCCATGTTGATATACGACTCCATGCGTGCCCACATCACAGATGGTGTCAAAAAACAAGTGAAGCACACAAATACAACACTCGCCGTCATTCCGGGTGGATTAACCAAAGAACTCCAACCGCTCGATATTGGTGTCAACAGGGCATTTAAAGCACGACTGCGAACGGCGTGGGAACAATGGATGACCGAAGGCGAACACACCTTCACTAAGACAGGGAGACAGCGCCGGACGACATACGCCAACATCTGCCAGTGGATCGTAAATGCCTGGGCGGATATTTCGGTCACAACAGTGGTCCGAGCTTTCCGGAAGGCAATGACTTCGACGAGACGGAGCCGGCCATTTTGGATCCCGTATTCGCCCAACTTTTTAATTCGGACACCGAAGGAGAAGAATTCGAGGGATTTATGAATGAAGAATAACTTCAGAAAGTGAGCGTTATGTTTATTTTGTGTGTTGTGACATTAACGTTCGAGCAACATTAAGTTATTGATGTTATTGCTCTGCACTATTTTGAATTTTACTATGTTTGTGATTGCACATTTGCACATTACCGTACATTTTGGGAGTGAACAGAGTTGTTAGAACGCTGGTTTTTAATATATTATTAAAGTTTGACTGACCTATCTGACTGTTTTTTTGACATTCCATTTAGCGCAGTTAGATGCGGCTTATAACACGGGGCGGCTTATAGGTGGACAAAGTTTTGAAATATGCCGTTCATTGAAGGCGCGGCTTATAACCCAGGGCGGCTTATGGTGCGGAAAATACGGTAAGTGTTTGATGAGCATTCCTCAACTTTATCAGTATTTATTGCCACCTTTCCCAACTTCTTTGTCACGTGTTGCTGGCATCAAATTCTAAAGTTAATGATTATTTGCAACAAAAAAAATGTTTATTAGTTTGAACATCAAATATGTTGTCTTTGTAGCATATTCAACTGAATATGGGTTGAAAATGATATGCAAATCATTGTATTCCGTTTATATTTACATCTAACACAATTTCCCAACTCATATGGAAACGGGGTTTGTATATGAAAAAAGTTCGAAAATAGACCATTCATCGGCAGTGCGCCTTATGGTCTGGAAAATATGGTAAAATTCTATTGTGATGCAAAACTTTGTAACTAAATCTCATCAGCTGACATCCACATTTGTTGGTCTTTTTTTTGTGTACAAGAGTAAAAAGACCAACAAAACAATGACAAAACCGTTTTTTTCAACACAAAATTCTGGAAAATTTGGGAAAAATGTTCAAAGCAGTAAAATCCCCCAACAATTCTTATAAAATGTTGGTGAACATATGCTTCTCCAAATGTTCAGGACCATTTTGAATGAGTGCGGAACATTGGAATGTTCTGACTTGGTCGCGCTTACTTGCAAGAGGCGCACACAAAGCAGTGCGGGTGGTAAGTCTTTCCCAGCGCAGACACCACTTCTCCTTCGATGAAGTCCTGGCAGCTGAAGCAGCTGGTCCCGTGAAGCCGCTGGTAGTCCAGGGTGCACATGTACTCGCCTTGCCGCAGGAAGAAGCCCCCATTGGCCAGTTGGCACCCGCACACTGGAGAGGGGAGGCAAACATTTTGTTTGTGAAGAAGTAGCGTTTTGCATAACAGGCCACAAAGAAGAATGTAACAGGTGTAACACAAGTTAAAGTACCACTGATAGTCACACACACACACTAGGTGTGGTGAAATTACCCTCTGCATTTGACCCATCCCCTTGTTCACCCCCTGGGAGGTGAGGGGAGTAGTGAGCAGCAGCGGTGGCCGCGCTCGGGAATCATTTTGGTGATTTAACCCCCAATACCAACCCTTGATGCTGAGTGCCAAACAGGGAGGTAATGGGTCGCATTTTTGTAGTCTTTGGTATGACTCGGCCGGGGTTTGAACTCACCACCTACCAGTCTCAGGGCGGACACTCTTACTTAGTTACTACTGTATATAGAACTAGAACATTTAATATCAATCAATCAATCAGTATTACTGTATATAGACTAGAACATTTAATATCAATCAATCAATCAGTACTACTGTATATAGAACTAGAACATTTAATATCAATCAATCAATCAGTACTACTGTATATAGAACTAGACATTTAATATCAATCAATCAATCAATCAGTACTACTCCTCGAAGGGAATAAGCGGTAGAAAATGGATGGATGGGTCCTCAGGTTACTTTCCAGCAATTGTCTTTATGTCTCTGACAGGCACGCTCTCGCCCTCACGCCAGCTCCCACCCTGTCTCTTCTCCCGGCTGCTGCTTAAACAGAGCGACAGGTGATTAGATAAGGCCCACCCGGGCCATCTACGTACATGTCGCTGACTTCAAGGCCGGTCCTGGCACACCTTGTTCTGCTGCAGGCCCGCAGGCCACGCCCCCCTCCACAGTGCCATTTTGCGGTCCTTGTACACCCACCATAATAATACTCGTATGTTTAATGCGCCGACAATCCATCAAACGGTGCGGCTTCATAGCTTACCGAAGTCATACTAAAAACATTTTGACAGATTTTTGAGTGCCGTGTGTAATGTTCTATATTCTCAATGGAAAATTTTAAGTTTTGGTGTTGTTTACTGGCGTCATCTTGCAGTTTACACATACACCATGTACCAAATAAAATAGCTTCAAGGTCGGTAAACAGACCAGAATTATGCCGTACATTAGGCGCGCCAGGTTATAAAGTGCACTGTCCATTTTCGAGAAAATTAAAGGATATTAAATGCGCCTTATAGTCCGAAAAATATGGTAATATGAATTGTTCAATAATGTATTTTTTGTATGAAATAGCTTTAACAAAATGAAATAAATAACTTTACAAAAAAATAAATAAACGTGACATGTATCTGATCTACTAAGATCCAAAGGACATGTGCTAAATGGCATGTACAAACTATAAAATTGCTCCAACTCGTAGCGGTTGGGCATTGTCAACGGTTTGTGATTCCAGGAGGCGGAGCACATCAGGCAGCTTGCAGGTAAGTTCAGTCTTTAATTGTGAAGTGAATTATATTTATATAGCGCTTTTCTCTAGTGACTCAAAGCGCTTTCACATAGTGAAACCCAATATCTAAGTTAAATTTAAACCCGTGTGGGTGGCACTGGGAGCAGGTGGGCAAAGTGTCTTGCCCAAGGACACAACGGCAGTGACTAGGATGGCGGAAGCGGGGATCGAACCTGGAACCCTCATGTTGCTGGCACGGCCACTCTACCAACCGAGCTATACCCCCCCCCCATTCACATTCTTCTTATAATTATTATTATAATCTGCCAGAAATGTGGCGTTGTTGAATGTCTGTGCTGTCTGAATGAGCATGTAATACTCCACCAAGTCAGTAGGTGGCAGCAGGGAACTAGTTGTTGTGTAGGCCTACTTTGAGAATTAGTGGCATTAGTGGTTATGGTTTCTATTCATATCCAACAATTGCTTCATATGATCAATATACACTGCAGGGGTCACCAACGCGGTGCCCACGGGCACCAGGTCGCCCGCTGGCCTGTTCTAAAAATAGCTCAAATAGCAGCACTTACCAGTGAGCTGCCTCTATTTTTTAAATTGTATTTATTTACTAGCTTTGCTCGACATTTTTAATTCTAAGAGAGACAAAACTCAAATAGAATTTGAAAATCCAAGAAAATATTTTAAAGACTTGGTCTTCACTTGTTTAAATAAATTCATTTATTTTTTTTACTTTGCTTCTTATAACTTTCAGAAAGACAATTTTAGAGAAAAAATACAACCTTAAAAATGATTTTAGGATTTTTAAACACATATACCTTTTTACCTTTTAAATTCCTTCCTCTTCTTTCCTGACAATTTAAATCAATGTCCAAGTATATATATATTTTTTATTGTAAAGAATAATAAATACATTTTAATTTAATTCTTCATTTTAGCTTCTGTTTTTTCGACGAAGAATATTTGTGAAATATTTCTTCAAACTTATTATGATTAAAATTTTAAAAAAAATTCTGGCAAATCTAGAAAATCTGTAGAATCAAATTTAAATCTTATTTCAAAGTCTTTTGAATTTCTTTTAAAATTTTTGTTCTGGAAAATCTAGAAGAAATAATGATTTGTCTTTGTTAGAAATATAGTTTGTCCAATTAGTTATATATTCTAACAAAGTGCAGATTGGATTTGAACCTATTTAAAACATATCATCAAAATTCTAAAATGAATCTTAATTAAGAAAAATTACTAATGATGTTCCATAAATTATTTTTTTAATTTTTTCAAAAAGATTCGAATTAGCTAGTTTTTCTCTTCTTTTTTTTCGGTTGAATTTTGAATTTTAAAGAGTCGAAATTGAAGATAAACTATGTTTCAAAATTTTATTTTCATTTTTTTTCGTGTTTTCTCCTCTTTTAAACCGTTCAATTAAGTGTTTTTTTCATCATTTATTCCCTAAAAAATTTGAAAAATGTGCACTTTGAGAAAATATAAAAATTAAGTGTTGCATATTGATATTTATCTGTTTCTATATATATTTATTGTGAGAAATCATTAAGATGATCAGTGTTTCCACAAAGATAAATATCATTAATTATTAATAATAACATAGAGATAAAGGTTAATTTGAGCAAATTGGCTATTTCTGGCAATTTATTTAAGGACGGCGTGGCGCAGTGGAAGAGTGGCCGTGCGCGACCCGAGGGTCCCTGGTTCAATCCCCACCTAGTACCAACCTCGTCATGTCCGTTGTGTCCTGAGCAAGACACTTCACCCTTGCTCCTGATGGGTGCTGGTTAGCGCCTTGCATGGCAGCTCCCTCCATCAGTGTGTGAATGTGTGTGTGAATGGGTAAATGTGGAAGTAGTGTCAAAGCGCTTTGAGTACCTTGAAGGTAGAAAAGCGCTATACAAGTACAACCCATTTATATTTACCATTTAAGTGTGTATCAAACTGGTAGCCCTTCGCATTAATCAGTACCCAAGAAGTAGCTCTTGGTTTCAAAAAGGTTGGTGACCCCTGCACTACTGAGTGTCATTTGTTAACATTTTCTGTAGTGGGATTTTTTTCAATCCAAAAAAAATGTGCCTTGCCTCCAAAAAGGTTGAAAAACACTGGTCTACAAAAACAAGAAACATAACAAGCTCCTTTAAGTGACACAACAAAGTCTAAACAGTCGCTTAAGGCCAAGAACAATCCGGCAAGGACTGTGGTGGTGAGACGGGTATAAGAAGGGGCATTTACAGCAGGTGTGTGTCCTAACCACAGAACAGAGGCCAGTGTGTGAACTCAGCGCTCCTAGCAACGGGAACAACGGAGTTAAGAACATAAATACTTACTAATCATAGAGCAGACTGTAACCAAAACAAGACCAGACAGGTCATGACACTACTATTAGTGGTGCGGGTGATCTACCAGGACTGCGTGTGCAGTTGATGACAAGTGGTGCAAACCTCCATATTTAAATGACCATTTTTTTTTCACCATGGAAACACTCATTGACCGCACATCCATGGTATCATGCGCCAACCTGTGCCAGTTTGCACATATATGGACTTTTATCATGTTTTGTAAATAAAGAGCGATGACGATGCAAACCTTTAGAGCACAGGTGTCAAACTCAAGGCCCGGGGGCCAGATTTGGCCCGCCACATCGTTTTATGTAGCCCGCAAAACCCTACAAATAATGTGAGTTAGTAAAGCACCTCTTTTTTTTTTTACTAAATGTATTTCTATTTTGACATTAACATTGCATGTAAGCCTACTGTGTGCAATGGCATGTATTTTGACTTTACTATTATCTGATCATGCAATAAACATTATATTAAATTCAAATATAGAGATGAGGGTCTTTAATTTGACCTGCTGTTGTACTCTGTCTCAAAGTGTTAACATGTGCTCAATGTTTCCTTACCATTATTGCTATGTTGTCTATTACCATTGTTGGTATATTCATTATTCTTATATTGTTTTGATAGAAATTATTGTTACAGTGTAATAATTATTGTTACCTGTGTTAATGCCACTATGATACAACATTTGTATTATAATCCTTGAACAAAGTAAGAGTGAAACTCATGTGAATAATCACTGAATGGAGAACTGGGGCTGGGATTAAATAAATTATCTTCTTCCCACTCCCTTTCAGGCAAAACTGGACAATCATGCATTACATACTATACAATACCTTTTGAACTATATTAATTTATATTATTATGTGTTGTCAACTTTGTACTTTTTTATGTCATTGCCTGAAATAAATAAATAAATAAATGAAAAAATTAAAAAAATGTTTTTACATCTATTAAAAAAGAATAATAATACAATAAATACTGTATTTGCTTGTCACCATGGTTAATGATTTCAAAGCAAGCTATCCATCAATTTTTATAAAAGAAATGTAATAATTGTAAAGGCAATTATGTAATAATCAGCGCTGCCAAATGATTCTTTAAAAAAAGAATCAGATTAATCACAATTTTAAATTTGGATTAATCGTGAATTAATCAACATTTTTAATTTGGATTAATTTGCATTAATCACTGTTTTGAATGTAGATTCTATATGGTTAATCACAATTTTTTATTTGAATTAATCATGATTAATCACAGGTTACTAGAGAAGCCGATAAATGCTTTAAAATGTAATATCGGAAATTATCGGTATCGGTTTCAAAAAGTAAAATGTATGACTTTTTAAAACGCCGCTGTATGGAGTGGTACACGGACGTAGGGAGAAGTACAGAGCACCAATAAACCTTAAAGGCACTGTCTTTGCGTGCCGGACCAATCACAAAATATCTACGGCTTTTCACACACACAAGTGAATGCACTGCATACTTGGTCAACAGCCATACAGGTCACACTGAAGGTGGCCGTATAAACAACTTTAACACTGTTACAAATATGTGCCACACTGTGAACCCACACCAAACAAGAATGACAAACACATTTCGGGAGAACATCCGCACCGTAACACAACATAAACACAACAGAACAAATACCCAGAACACCTTGCAGCACTAACTCTTCCGGGACGCTACAATATACACCACCCACACCTCACCTCAACCCCGCCCCACCTCAACCTCCTTATGCTCTCTCCAAGCTGCTGTTTATTATGCCTCGTTTCTAGGTATATTTGAGTTAATTTAATTTACTTATGTCCTCTGTGTATTTAACTTATATTTGCATGTCTCATGACACATTATCTGTATGTAATATTGGCTGCATTTCGATAGTTTTTTGTGTGCCATGTTGTTCCAGACCACAGCAAACGTTACCCAGCTTGCCAAAGATTGTAATAAATCCATTAGAAGAAGACAGCCTGCCGTTTCCTTTAACTTGGACACACACACATCTATACCTTTGGCCATTCTAAGCCAGTAAGTTCCAGGAGTTAGCTCACCCTCTGAGAAGCCTCCGTTTTGCTAATGTTTTCCAATGTTGTAAAAATGTGTAGAATAAATATTACATTTCAACATTTCTGTCAACGAAGATTTGCGTCAGCCTGCGACACATAGTCATTTTGATAGTAGGCTATTATAGCTAATATAGACTTACTGTACATCATGTGTTGCCTTCATGTAACACTTATATAAGGCTTTTAATTTTTTGCAACTCCAGACGGATTTTTATTTTTATTTTCGGTCCAATATGGCTCTTTCAACGTTTTGGGTTTTAGCTGAAGCCCAGGGGCCCCGAACCACTTTACGGGCCCCCCGTATCTACAGTGGAATGCAATGATTGGGGTTCATAGTGTCATGATCCGTGGTCCGGATCATGTTTTGTATTTTCTGTTAGTTTTGGACTCCTTTAGTTCCTGTTTGTGCACCTCTGAGTTTGTTTTGGTTGCCATGGTTGCTCATTGTGTTCACCTGTCTCTGATTAGTGTTCGCCCGCTCACCTGCTTCCCGAGCACTAATCAGAGGCATGATTTAAGCCTGCCTTTGCCGGTCAGTCGGGGTGGCGTCATTGTTTGCTACATGCACCTGTTACGTGAGTTTTGTCTTGTCTCTAGTTTATGCTAAGTGTTAGCTTCTATGTTTCCTGCGCTAAGTTTTTGCCTTAGCTTCCCGTGTGTTAGGCACGCTTGCCTTTGTTGTTTGCCCGTATTTTGTACGTTGGATGATTTATGAGGAATAAATCATATCCTACCTCACGCTTTCGTCCGTAGTCGTCCGTCTGCATCCCGGGGGAACAAACCCCGCAGTAAGCTGCGACCCAAACCGTGACACATACCGCATTTTTCGGAGTATAAGTCGCACCGGAGTATAAGTCGCACCTGCCCAAAACGCATAATAAAAAAGGAAAAAAACATATACAGTATAAGTCGCACTGGAGCCCGGCCAAACTATGAAAAAAACTGCGACTTATAGTCCGAAAAATACGGTAGTCATCCATCCATCCATCCATTCATCCATCTTCTTCCGCTTATCCAAGGTCGGGTCGCGGGGGCAGCAGCCTAAGCAGGGAAGCCCAGACTTCCCTCTCCCCAGCCACTTCGTCCAGCTCTTCCTGTGGGACCCCAAGGCGTTCCCAGGCCAGCCGGGAGACATAGTCTTCCCAACGTGTCCTGGGTCTTCCCCGCGGCCTCCTACCGGTCAGACGTGCCCTAAACACCTCCTTAGGGAGGCGTTCGGGTGGCATCCTGACCAGATGCCCGAACCACCTCATCTGGCTCCTCTCGATGTGGAGGAGCAGCAGCTTTACTTTGAGCTCCCCCCGGATGACAGAGCTTCTCACCCTATCGCTAAGGGAGAGCCCCGCCACCCGGCGGAGGAAACTCATTTCGGCCGCTTGTACCCGTGATCTTGTCCTTTCGGTCATAACCCAAAGCTCATGACCATAGGTGAGGATGGGAACGTAGATCGACCGGTAAATTGAGAGCTTTGCCTTCCGGCTCAGCTCCTTCTTCACCACAACGGATCGATACAGCGTCCGCATTACTGAAGACGCCGCACCGATCCGCGGTAACACCACATTCACCGCTAATTGTCTTACTTGCCAACCCTCCCGGGAGACTCCCAGATTTCAATGCCCCTTGGTTTTTCATCCAGTCCAACGTGTGCTGGACAAGTCTCATAATATGTGCGGCATCTGCACGCATACACAAGTGAATGCAAGGCATACTTGATCAACAGCGATACAAGTTACACTGAGGGTGGCCGTATAAACAACTTCAAGTTTTGTTAGAAATATACGCCACACTGTTAACCCACACCAAACAAGAATGACAAACACATTTCGGGAGAACATCCGCACCGTAACACAACATAAACACAACAGAACAAATACCCAGAACCCTTTGCAGCACTAACTCTTCCAGGACGCTACAAGGTGGGGGGGTTAGGTGGTGGTGTGGGGGGGTGTATATTGTAGCGTCCCAGAAGAGTTAGTGCTGTAAAGGGTTCTGGGTATTTGTTCTGTTGTGTTTTTGTTGTGTTACGGTGCGGATGTTCTCCCGAAATGTGTTTGTCATTCTTGTTTGGTGTGGATTCACAGTGTGGCGTACATTTCCAACAAAACTTAAAGTTGTTTATACGGCCACCCTCAGTGTAACCTGTATCGCTGTTGACCAAGTATGCTTGGCATTCACGAGTGTGTGCGTACACAAGCCGCACATATCTTGTGACTGGGCCGGCACGTTGCTATAATGGATGAAAAGCGGACGTGACGACAGCTCGTAGAGGACGCAAAAGGCAGTGCCTTTAAGGCACGCCCCCAAGACTGTGGTCCGGGTGGACTACGAGATATAATGACTGATGAACACCTTCTTTGGATAATGAAGGTTGCCTCAGCTCAAAGCTTGAGCCCCGACATTAATGAACTAGCACCCAAGAAAAGATGGCAGGTATCTGGCTTGGGCACATCAGATTAGATCAATGTTTTGCAAACTGAGCAGTTTAAAGTCCTGAATGGTTGTTTTATTCATTGTTATTTTATTTTCAAATTGATTAGCCTGTGGAAAAAGTTAATGTTGATATTTACCTCAGAAGGCTGCAAATAGAAAAGAGGCATTCAATTTTTATTTAAATTGTATTTGATATGCCATTGATATTTTTTAATTATTATTATTATTATTTGAAACTCGATTTTGCATGTCACTATAAAGTTATATAAGCCTTGCTTGTTCAATATTCAATGCAAAACTTGTTTGGGTCCCTATTAAAAGGTTAATTTGTTCAACCGTGGCCCGCGGCTTTGTTCAGTTTTAAATTTTGGCCCACTCTGTATTTGAGTTTGACACCCCTGCATTAGATGGAGCTGCGCTAAAGGGAATGTCAACAAAACAAATAGTGATTGTACTGACACTTCTACTTGCTGCTCTCTGTTCAACAACCCACTGTTCCAGTTTGTCCTCCAACTGTAGCCATCTCGCTTTGTTTCCTCGAAAACTCTGTTTAGTCTTCTTTACTTGGCGCAGGTCATCATGTTGCTTCCTCCACTTCCGCACCATTCATTTGTTAATGTTAAATTCTCTCGCTGCTGCTCTATTCCCGTGTTCTACTGCGTGACTGATCGCCTTGAGTTTAAACTTTGCGTCGTAAGCGTGTCTCTTAAAGGGGAACATTATCACAATTTCAGAATGGTTAAAACCATTAAAAATCTGTTCACAGTGGCTTATTATATTTTTCGAAGTTTTTTTCAAAATTTTACCCATCACGCAATATCCCTAAAAAAAGCTTCAAAGTGCCTGATTTTAACCACCCGTCCATTTTCCTGTGACGTCACATAGTGAAGCCAACACAAACAAACATGGCGGAAAGAACAGCAAGCTATAGCGACATTAGCTCGGATTCAGACTCGGATTTCAGCGGCTTAAGCGATTCAACAGATTACGAATGTATTGAAACAGATGGTTGTAGTGTGGAGGCAGATAGCGAAAACGAAATTGAAGAAGAAACTGAAGCTATTGAGCCATATCGGTTTGAACCGTATGCAAGCGAAACCGACGAAAACGACACGACAGCCAGCAACACGGGAGAAAGCGAGGACGAATTCGGCGATCGCCTTCTAACCAACGATTGGTATGTGTTTGTTTGGCATTAAATGAAAATAAATACGAACTAGGTTTACAGCATATGAAATACATTTGGCAACAACATGCACTTTGAGAGTGCAGACAGCCCAATTTTCATCAATTAATATATTCTGGAGACACACCCTCATCCGCGCTCTTTTCCTGAAAGCTGATCTGTCCAGTTTTGGAGTTGATGTCAGCAGGCCAGGGAAGCTAGGGTCGATATTCTTCTGTTGATCATCTTCGGTGGCATAAGGGACGGTGTGAGCCAAGACATCCAGGGGGTTTAGCTCGCTCGTCTGCGGGAACAAACTGCCGCCATTGCTTGCCGTGCTACCGAGGGCCTTTGTCCCTGAATTGCTCACACACTCCGGCAGATTCAATGGGGGTCTGGCGGCAGATTTCTTTGACTTTATCGTTGGAAATGCATCTGCTTTGAGTGTCGCAGGATATCCACACATTCTTGCCATCTCTGTCGTAGTATAGCTTTCGTCGGTAAAGTGTGCGGAACAAACATCCAATTTCTTGCCACTTTCACATCTTTGGGCCACTGGTGCAACTTGAATCCGTCCCTGTTCGTGTTGTTACACCCTCCGACAACACACCAACGAGGCATGATGTCTCCAAGGTACGGAAAACAGTCGAAAAAACGAGAAATAACAGAGCTGATTTGACTCGGTGTTTGAGAAAATGGCGGATTGCTTCCCGATGTGACGTCACAACGTGACGTCATCGCTCCGAGAGCGAATATTAGAAAGGCGTTTAATTCGCCAAAATTCACCCATTTACAGTTCGGAAATCAGTTAAAAAAATATATGGTCTTTTTTCTGCAACATCAAGGTATATATTGACGCTTACATAGGTCTGGTGATAATGTTCCCCTTTAATAGGAGCCATTTTTGGGTCTTTACATAAAGTTTAGGTCTCGCAACTACAGTAAGCAGCCGCCGACTTCATTTTCCCCCGTAGAAGAAGAACCGCTTCTTCTTCTCCGGTAAGCAGCCGTAGAAGGGGGAAAATGAAGTCGGCGTAGTTACCGTAGTTGCGAGACCTGTTGTGGCTCAATATAAGGCGCACCGGATTATAAGGCGCACTGTCAGCTTTTGAGGAAATTGGAGGTTTTTAGGTGCACCTTATAGTGCGGAAAATACGGTACTTGTTCATTTACTGTTAATATCAAGATGCTTTATTGTTGTCCATTCTTTAACATGTACAAGACACATAAGAACTGAAATTACATTTTCGGCACAGTCCCACTAAGAGCAGACATACGTTACAAGGGGGACAAGACGGGACCGCCAACGGGTCCGCTACTTACGGCGCTCCTTAAAAAAGGTGGGAAAAAGGTGACATTGGGAAAGGGGGAAGAGTAAAAAAAAATATCAGTCTAAGGCTGGACCCTTAGGAGAGGTCCAGACTGAGTCAGAGGAAAAAAACTCACATAGCAATATAGAGCAATATAGTACCGAATATGATTAATTAGTATCACCATACTATACTAATACCGGTATACCGTACAACCCTAGTAGCCAGTATGAGGACTTCAGTGAGTGACTCATAAGAACCCGAGTTACTAGAAGGACTTGAGTGTCCCATCGATATAGCGTCTGTTGGGTAATATCGCTACTGCATTTGTTCAATTGCAGTCATGTGACTAACAACTGATTGGCTTCGTGCGACAACATGGCGACATGATGCTGCACTTACGCAATTGACGCGAGAGAGTGATTTTACAGCCGACTGTACAAAACATCATCATATGCTTCAAATAGACTTTACTGTATGCGCTATAAGCGGTGTATGAATGTGCCTTTCCCCTCACGTCGAGTGGGGTTACGCGCTGTGTGCATGCCAAAGCGTCCTCTGGGTTAAATATACACCCCCAATGTCATTTCTGGAATGATGGTGCAACCTTCCATACACGCATAACCACACTTTGTATTTTGTGACCTTGACTGCAAAGACTTTGGCTAAAACAGAGTAGCAGTAACGGACGGTGTTTCCAAGGCTGGCAAAATTAGCGCGGTCTATATATCTGGAACATGGAACTTTAGCATCTAAAAAGCAACTGTTTTTGTCCACAGAATGGCTATTAAATTTAAATTCCAAAGGGTGTAGTCCAGACCTGGGCAAAGAGCGCGGATGAGGGTATGTCTACAGAATATATTAATTGATGAAAACATGCGGCCCGTTAAGCTTTTCAATCTGGCCTGCCGGACATTCCCAAATAATTTTTTTAAATCTTTAAAGGGGAGCATTATCACCAGACATACGTAAGCGTCAATATATACCTTGATGTTGCAGAAAAAAAGACCATATATTTTTTTAACCGATTTCCGAACTCTAAATGGGTGAATTTTGGCGAATTAAACGCCTTTCTAATATTCGCTCTCGGAGCGATCGGGAAGCAATCCGCCATTTTCTCAAACACCGAGTCAAATCAGCTCTGTTATTTTCCGTTTTTTCGACTGTTTTCCGTACCTTGGAGACATCATGCCTCGTCGGTGTGTTGTCGGAGGGTGTAACAACACGAACAGGGACGGATTCAAGTTGCACCAGTGGCCCAAAGATGCGAAAGTGGCAAGAAATGGAACGTTTGTTCCGCACACTTTACCGACGAAAGCTATGCTACGACAGAGATGGCAAGAATGTGTGGATATCCTGCGACAATCAAAGCAGATGCATTTCCAACGATAAATCTGCCGCCAGACCCCCATTGAATCTGCCGGAGTGTGTGAGCAATTCAGGGACAAAGGACCTCGGTAGCACGGCAAGCAATGGCGGCAGTTTGTTCCCGCAGACGAGCGAGCTAAACCCCCTGGATGTCTTGGCTCACACCGTCCCGAAGATGATCCAGAGAAGAATATCGACCCTAGCTTCCCTGGCCTGCTGACATCAACTCCAAAACTGGACAGATCAGCTTTCAGGAAAAGAGCGCGGATGAGGGTATGTCTACAGAATATATTAATTGATGAAAATTGGGCTGTCTGCACTCTCAAAGTGCATGTTGTTGCCAAATGTATTTCATATGCTGTAAACCTAGTTCATAGTTGTTAGTTTCCTTTAATGCCAAACAAACACATACCAATCGTTGGTTAGAAGGCGATCGCCGAATTCGTCCTCGCTTTCTCCCGTGTCGCTGGCTGTCGTGTCGTTTTCGTCGGTTTCGCTTGCATACGGTTCAAACCGATATGGCTCAATAGCTTCAGTTTCTTCTTCAATTTCGTTTTCGCTACCTGCCTCCACACTACAACCATCCGTTTCAATACATGCGTAATCTGTTGAATCGCTTAAGCCGCTGAAATCCGAGTCTGAATCCGAGCTAATGTCGCTATAGCTTGCTGTTCTTTCCGCCATGTTTGTTTGTGTTGGCTTCACTATGTGACGTCACAGGAAAATGGACGGGTGGTTAAAATCAGGCACTTTTTTTAGGGATATTGCGTGATGGGTAAAATTTTGAAAAAAACTTCAAAAAATATAATAAGCCACTGGGAACTGATTTTTAATGGTTTTAACAATTCTGAAATTGTGATAATGTTCCCCTTTAAGATGGAAAGTGTAGCTGCCATTATGATGTGCAGTGATGTTTTCTAATGACCGTAAGTCTTGAACTATATAAAGCAGGGGTCGGGAACCTTTTTGGCTGAGAGAGCCATGAAAGCCAAATATTTTAAAATGTACTTCCATGAGAGCCATATAATATTTTTTAACACTGAATACTAGAGATGTCCGATAATATCGGACTGCCGATATATATATACTTGGTCAACAGCCATACAGGTCACACTGAGGGTGGCCGTATAAACAACTTTAACACTGTTACAAATATGCGCCACACTGTGAACGCACACCAAACAAGAATGACAAACACATTTCAGGAGAACATCCGCACCGTAACACAACATAAACACAACAGAACAAATACCCAGAACCCCTAGCAGCACTAACTCTTCCAGGATGCGACAATATACCCCCATAAATTGAGTTGATTTATTTTGGAAAACCTTCTTACATTGTTTAATGCATCCAGCGGGGCATCACAACAAAATTAGGCATAATAATGTGTTAATATTATAGCTCGGTTGGTAGAGTAGCCGTGCCAGCAACTTGAGGGTTGCAGGTTCGATCCCCGCTTCCGCCATCCTAGTCACTGCCGTTGTGTCCTTGGGCAAGACACTTTACCCACCTGCTCCCAGTGCCACCCACACTGGTTTAAATGTAACTTCGATATTGGGTTTCACAATGTAAAGCGCTTTGAGTCACTCGAGAAAAAGCGCTATATAAATGTAATTCACTTCACACTTCACTTCACAATTCCACGACTGTATATATTGTTCATTATTCATTACTTATCGTGTTCAGCAATGTCAGCTAAGATTTATCTGAGAGCCAGATGCAGTCATCAAAAGAACCCCATCTTGCTCTAGAGCCATAGGTTCCCTACCCCTGATATAAAGTATTTAAATGGTTGGAATCTGTGCTTTTGCATGATATACAAGTTACCATGGTAATCTAATTAGTTACTATGGTAATCTAATTAGTTACTATGTTAATCTACGTCGCAGCAGCTCAGACGAGGCACCAAGCAGTGTGAGTGGGGAGCGTTTCCACAGAGTGTTTCCAGAGTGGGTGTCAGGGACAGACGCGGAAGGAGATTTTTACAACAAACTTCTAAAGCTTAGTGATACAGTATATCAGATTGGAGTTTTTTTGGGTTTTTTTACCCTTCGCGTTCATATTTCGCTGTATGTGTTGCATTTTTGTTGCGTTTCGCTTGACTGTAAAATATGTCGACCGAGAGGGGGTGTGACGTTTATGTTGTCAATATTCAGTGTTTTATCGTTCATAGTTGATATTGTAAATCCCACATTCTTTATTTTCATGTACATTCTGGGTGTCTCATTCAGTAAAAAAAAAAAGCAAAATTCCATTCCGTTTTTTAAGGCGGTCTGTCATGACGTTTTTAGCATTCAATCAGATATTATTGTGAGGCATACTTGCCAACCTTGAGACCTCCGATTTCGGGAGGGGGGGGGGGGGTTTAAGATGGGAGGAGTATATTTACAGCTAGAATTCACCAAGTCAAGTATTTCATATATATATATATATATATATATATATATATATATATATATATATATATATATATATATATACATACATATATATATGATATACTTGACTTTCAGTGAATTATAGCTATATATATGTATTTATTTTATTATATATATATATATATATATATGTATATATATATATATATATATAGTATAGCAGTTGTGCACTGCACTCTCTAAAAGCCCTAGATGTTATTGTCACATATGCATGTACAGTAGATGGCAGTATTGTCCTGTTTAAGAGTGTCACAACATTGCTGTTTACGGCAGACGAACTGCTTTACGGTAGACGAAAACGTGACTGCTGTTGTTGTGTGTTGTTACCGTGCTGGTAGGACGTTAATGAAACTGCCTAACAATAAACCCACATAAGAAACCACAAACTCGCTCTCGATCATTCTACAGTTATAACGTGATTGGGCAGGCACGCTGTTTATATTGTGGGAAAGCGGACGTGAGAACAGGCTGGCCGCTGTCAACACGTCACTCAGGTCCGCATGGCGCTGGAGGGGGCGTGGCCTCCAGCTCCGCCTGAATTTCGGGAGATTTTCGGGAGAAAATTTGTCCCGGGAGGTTTTCGGGAGAGGCGCTGAATTTCGGGAGTCTCCCGGAAAATCCGGGAGGGTTGGCAAGTATGTTGTGAGGTTTTGTATTAGTGTTCCTAAAAATAGATATACCGGCACCCAGACACATTTTTTTTCTCTAAATTTGGCCCCCCCCCCGAGTCAAAATAATTGCCCAGGCCTGGTGTAGTCCCTCAAGCGTAGGTCCATGGGGTGTTGACATGTATGGTCGAAGTTGGGATATACAGTAGCTAAGGTTGTACTTTTGCCTCATTCCTGTGAGAATCCTGCGTGTGACTGAATCATTAGGGAGTGGGGACTATCCCCGACTAGCTGCAGTGTGCTCAAACAACCACCAGGTAGCATCTGTGAGCTGATAATACTGTATCATGTCTTTCCGACTTATCAGGCGGGTCCTGCATTCTTAAGTTCAGCCTGAGGCAAAAATGCAACCTTAGCGACTGTAAGCTGCTGTGTGTCAGGGTAGATGCCTTCCGTCATTGTGAAGCACCCTGGACCTATTTCAGACCGACAGGGTACGCCCCAACTATGCACAGGAAATGTCACGTCATTGAAGTCATTTATGGGCTCCCTCACCATTGCATCCGCTTTTTTAATCCTTCCCTTCGCCAAAATCTCCCCTGTAGGTGGGCACGCGCCGTGGATATGTGTGCATGTACCAGAAAGGAAACATGAAAGCCAATCAAATCTTTTTCTTGCTTTTACGAACATATGCTAGTTGTTGGTGGTGTTTAAAAAAAGTGTAATGAGAGCCGGTGACTTTCAGCAACTTTTACGGTGCATCTGGAAAGTAGTCACATTTTGTTATGTTACAGCCTTATTCAAAAATGGAATACATTGATTTTTCTCCTTAAAATTTTACACATAATACCCCAAATGAGAAAACGTTCATTTTAAGAGCTTTTTTTAAATGTATTATGAACAGAGGTGGGTAGTAACGCGCTACATTTACTCCGTTACATCTACTTGAGTAGCTTTTGGGATAAATTATACTTCTAAAAGTAGTTTTAATGCAACATACTTTTACTTTTATCATACTTGCCAACCCTCCCGGATTTTTCGGGAGACTCCCGAAATTCAGCGCCTCTCCCGAAAACCTCCCGGGACAAATTTTCTCCCGAAAATCTCCCAAAATTCAGGCGGACCTGAGTGATGTGTCGACAGCCTGTTTTCACGTCCGCTTTCCCACAATATAAACAGTGTGCCTGCCCAATCACGTTATAACTATAGAATGATCGAGGGCGAGTTCTTGGTTTCTTATGTGGGTTTATTGTCACAGCGCGGCAACAACACACAACAACAGCAGTCACGTTTTCGTCTACCGTAAAGCAGTTCGTCTGCCGTAAACAGCAATGTTGTGACACTCTTAAACAGGACAATACTGCCATCTACTGTACATGCATATGTGACAATAACATCTCGGGCTTTTAGAGAGTGCAGTGCACAACTGCGCACACAACAAGGAGACGAAGCAGAATGCATCATCAGAGAGGGTGTTCAGCATGGTTAGAAAAATAGTGACAGAGAATAAAACAAGGATGGACAATTCAACCCTTAACTCAACATTGAGTAGATGAGTGTTATGTGTGTGTATATGTGTAAATAAATGAACACTGAAATTCAAGTATTTCTCTTATTTATGTATATATATATATATATATATATATATATATATATATACACAGGGACGTGCACATGATTATAGAGGGGCAGGGGCTCAAAGTCAGAAAAGGGCAGGACATTTTTTTTTGGTCCTTTGCACAATATGGAAATTAATGTAAAATTAAATTTGCTAATAGGAAGCTAACTACTTAGCTGTGTGTCCTTTGTAGGTAAAAGTGATTGCCATTTCTTTTGTGTCAACAAATTATTGTCATAATGAGTTAATTCACATTATCATAGGCTTGGAAGACATGAAAAGCAACAAAACACTGGTTTATTATTAGGCTATTTATTGTTAAAGATAAGCACTTTAATATTGAACATTGAACAGTGCAACGTGAACTTTGAAAAAAAATACAAAAATAAATACTCAAATGGAAAAAACTTCAATGAGAAAATCTGTCCTTCTTCCCTTAACTTGATGAAAACACCATCAAGTTGTAACTTATGGTCTTTGTCACTTAATGCTCAGACTAAACAACTGAAACGCAATACAGGGCCAACAATATGGACCAGGGGCCAGTAGAGGGCTGTAGGATGGAGGCCACCCATACCCAAATATGCTCCTCAATGTAAATTCAGGGCTTCCATGATGCTAGTACTTGATTTTAGCCATGCATTAAGAGGTCTGCTACCCTTAGCTGCTTCCTGGCGCTCCTTCTCCTTCCTTTTCTGTATCCTTTCTTTTTTTGGCATTGTCATAATCAACATGAATCAAGTTTAAATACGGATGGTAGATAACCTACATCTTATATCCCCAGAATGCTGAAATTATTATTATTAATAATAACAATAATAATAATTATTATTATTATCATTATCATTATTCTTTTTCTTATTATTGTTATTATTATCATTATTATTATTACTATTATTATTTTGTTAACCCACACAGTAATAGCAAAGTCACAATAAACTTTATATCTAAACCTCTACTGTGAGAGAAATGTGATCCGCCGTAAACACAGTGCATTTTATTTTGAAAATTAACCTGGTGTTTTATTTTGTATTTTGTACACTACTTCCTGTCCCGCACGATCCGCTCTGCTCTGTGTGGAATTGATGTGCCGTGCTCAATTGATGCGCCGTGCTCCGACGTCCGGCAAAAACAGAAACTGACACATTGAATAATAGAATAATACAGTGTTTTTCTGAAATATTACCCATATTAGATGCTGAATAAGTGGACGGCGACTAGACCATAACTCACAGGTTCAAGTTGCTCCACTGTCACGTCTCCTCAGGGGCGCAGTTGGCTCTCTCTCCTCTCACTTGTACTCACTCACTCGCCCTCTCTCTCTCTCTCTCTGGCGGAAGCGGCAGGCTCAAACAACCCGGTATTACAAGAAAACGTGGAGTTTTTGTACCGCTGTTTTTTTTACATCCCTGACAGGAATTTATTAATGTTATTTAAAGAAAACAAAAAAAAAACACACACAGGCAGAGGACACTTTTTAAGACGAGGCAAAAAAGGGCAGGGGCTCAAGCACCCATAGGGCCCTATGTGTGCACGTTAGAGATGCGCGGTTTGCGGGCACAACCGCGGAGTCCGCGGATTATCCGCGGATCGGGCGGATGAAATTTTAAAAAATTAGATTTTATCCGCGGATCGGGTCGGGTCGGGTCGGGCGATTGAAATTTTAAAAAATTAGATTTTAAATAGATTCAGGCGGGTGGCAGTTAAACCAATTCGGAAATATATATACATAGTTAAATGTTGTTACCCACATACGAAAAACGAGCAGGCACCTGCTGCATATGCCACAACAGAAGAAAAAAAAAGAAAAGAGATGGACACTTTTACGGAGCGGAGAAGGGACGCCTCGCCGGGGTCCGGGACCGAGGCCCCCTCCCCCGAGAGGGCCCCACCGGGAGCCGTAGCTGAGGCGATCCGCGAGAAGGGCCCGACGCACGTCCAGGGTCACTACCGCGCCCACCGCACCGACACCCCGCCTCGTCCGCCTTTGCCGCGGCCGGCGTCACGCGCAGCAGGTAAGCAGCTTACCTGCCCGCCACCCACGGGGGCTCGTAACATGGGTCACTCCGCGCGCTCCGCCCGCGCAGTTTACCTGCCCGCCACCCCTGTTGCCGGGGGCGCGTAACAGGGGTCACTCCGCGCGCAGTGCGCTCACGAAAGGGGTGGGGCTCACCCTGGTTGATATAGAGAGCAGGACGGTGGCCATGGAAGTCGGAACCCGCTAAGGAGTGTGTAACAACCCACCTGCCGAATCAACTAGCCCTGAAAATGGATGGCGCTGGAGCGTCGGGCCCATACCTGGCCGTCGCCGGCAATGAGATGCGCTTGGAGGTGCGCTCTGCGCGGCTCCCATATGATTGCGCACTGGTGTGCGTCTGGGTCGTGACAGCGTGGCACGCGAAAGTCTGGGCTGCATTGGATCAGTCTCCTTTCTTTAACAGGCAAAAGCTTTATAACCTCACCATACCTGCCAACTTTTGAAATCAGAAAAACCTAGTAGCCAGGGTCCAAGGGCCGCAGGCCCCGGTAGGTCCAGGACAAAGTCCTGGTGGAGGGTTCAGGGCTTCGCCCCCCGACGCAAAATGATTATTAGCATTCAGACAGGTTAAAATGTTGCTAAAACCATCACTTTTCTATCAGTCACAGTGACTTTTCAAAACAAAAATATTACAGCAAAAATCATATGGGTTGATTGGCATGTTTATTCTGTAAGCTAACTTCAATAGTTTGAAATTATTTTGACAGTTAATGCCAGTTATCCTGTCAACCTTTCACAAGACTTCAATTTGTTAATTGAAAGTATAAACAGTATAAACACTTTTTACAGTAAACAAATGGTAAAACAGTACTAAACAAAAAAAAATTGGTGTCATTATTAACTTTCTGTCCAAGCTTGTATAATCTACTGCCTTGTTCAATTGTAAAAAATATTCTGTGCCTAAAATTCACATTTCTATCACAATTATCATACTGTAAACATGGTAAGCTAACTTCATTAAAATTAATAGTCCTGTCAATAGCATGGAATTACAATTCAAATGTAGTTTTTTTGTAAGCCTTTCAAAAGAATTCAAAATATGAAAAATTAATGAAAATTAATTTAAGCCATCAGACACTTGAAAAGTGGCACATCACATCTCTAATGTAATCATTTGAACTTTTCAACAGAAATAGCACTGCAAAAATATTAAGGACATACTTCTGTATTTTGGTAGTTATGCTGTCAACATTTAACAAGATTTCTTCAACTTGGACTTGAAAGCATAAATAGTATAAACACTTTTAACAGTATGTCGTGCTGTGAAATACAGCCGACAGGATTGCGCACCAAACACGAAGCAAGGCCAAAGCGCATGCATGGTGCAGGAGAACAAAGGACTTCTTTCATTTAAGGTTTGTGATAAACCATCAAACTCATTCGTTAAAAGGACTCTATAGTAATATAAAGTGAATTTTTCTGGACATTATCATGCAAGAAAAGTTTATTTTTGGGACCGCGATCACCGCATAATGATTTTTAAAGGTTGCATTACAAACATTTAACTGTCCCATGTGATCAGCCAGTGCGATTGGAAATCCATGCTCAATTATTGCCTCCGTAAATAAAACTTCGGCATTTATCACATCCAAAGAATCTGTTTGGGCGACGAAAAACGTTGAAAGTTTTCCACTTGTATCGCTAGCAACGGCATTAGACTTGTGTTTTTTTGTCCCAACGTGGTCTTTTACATTGCTAATTCCTCCGTGTCCGATCGAAAAATCTTGTCTGCACAAGGTGCAATTCGCGTAGTTTTCACCCTTTTTTTTTTTTAATTAATGAAAAACCGTATTTTTTATCACTGCAACTGTAACCCGGAATAGGTTGATGAAAACCGTACGAATTACGGGAAAACCGGAGTAGTTGGCAGGTATGCCTCACTAATGCCTTGCATCGTCTATATTAGATATATAACAACGGGCGGGTGCGGGCGGATGGCGGGCGGGTGCAGTTCTGATCAAACGTTACATTGGGTGGATGGCGGATGGTTGACGACTTTCTGACGCGGTTGCGGATGAAATAAATTGCCTATCCGCGCATCTCTAGTGCACGTGCCTGTATATATATATATATATATATATATATATATATATATATATAGGAAATACTTGACTTGGTGAATTCTAGCTGTAAATATACTCCTCCCCTATTAACCACGCCCCCAACCACGCCCCCCGACCACGCCCCCCACCTCCCGACGTTTGACTCCGTTTCACCAGTCAAACGGAGCCAGGCGGTCACGTGATTAACTGCACATAAAGTTTCAGCGGCAACAAGCTTAAAGCTTACATGAACTCAACGTCATATTTGAGGAAGCGCATCGCGGTAAGTAGCGTTAGTAGATATTTTGGTTGTCCCTGTAGGCTGATGTTAGCTTCCCTGCTATGAATCACTGTCAAATGTACATCGTGTGGGGACATTTATTAACGCACTGCAGCCTCATAGAGAAGATGAAGACACACACACACACACACACACACACACACACACACACACACACACACACACACACACACACACACACACACACACACACACACACACACACACACACACACACACACACACACACGCACGCATGCATGCATACAAACACCAATCAGATGTGCACAGTGTGTTCCCAGATGCAGCCCACACCTATCAGTTTATGGTTTGCGTAAAGGCTAACTTGTTATTTTCCTTTGTAATCTCTGCCTACTGAGCCTATGGTGTTGTGTTTTTATTTCCCTGCCTTCTCTTTTATTGTGATGTGTTTCCTCCGCTCATTAGTCTCCAGCGAGGGGCGGACACTAAGGCACACCTGCAACCTATTTCTTCAGAGGAGTATTTAAGCTTGTCACCCACAGCTGGGTTTAGCCGGTTATTTTATCCTGCACCTCCCACGAGCTTGCGCCTGCTTCGCCTAGTCAGTCCTGGTACGTTGCTTTTCCTTAGTCTTGTTATTTCTAACTTTGTTGTGTTTGTTTTTAGCCTCCTCGAAACAGCAAAGACATTATGCTGTGCTGAGTGCGCCTTGGCTTTTTCCCCTGTCGACCACTGAGGAACCTGTTTTAGTTAGTATTCATGGTGTGCATTTCTGCCCCATCGCTTTTTGTTACACTTTTTGGACTTATTAAATGTATTCCTTTTTGTTATTCAAACTTGCTTCCCGTCTCTGCATCCCGGGGTCACCCCCTTGACCAGTTCATAACACTATTGGTGCTGTTGAGTTATTGTGGCTCAATTTGCCTTAATTTTTTTTATGTTAATGTATTATTATTTAATATATATTATTGTTTTAGTTGCTTAAAAGATATTCCTGGCTCTGAATTTGCTCGTTGCTATTTTTATGTTTTTGTGCGTTATTTGTTGCCGTCATCATTAAATGAACAGGTTACTCATCAGTTACTCAGTACTTGAGTAGTTTTTTCACAACATACTTTTTAATTTTACTCAAGTAAATATTTGGGTGACTACTCCTTACTTTTACTTGAGTAATAAATCTCTAAAGTAACAGTCCTCTTACTTGAGTACAATTTCTGGCTACTCTACCCACCTCTGATTATGAATTAAAAAATGTTCCAAAGTATTTACAGCCCTTGATGCACCTTTGGCAGCAATTACAGCCTCAAGTCTTTTTGAGTTTGATGCCACAAGCTTGGCACACCTATCTTTGGGCACTCAGGTTGGATGGGAAGCGTCAGTAAACAGCCATTTTCAGATCTCTCCAGGGATGTTCAATGGGATTCAAGCCTGGTCTCCGGCCAGGCCCCTCAAGGACATTGACAGAGTTGTCCTGAAGCCATTCCTTTGACATCTTGGCTGTGTGTTTAGGGTTGTTGTCCTGCTGAAAGATGAACCGTGGCCACAGTCTGAGTTCAAGAGCGCTCTGGAGCAGGTTTTCATCCAGGATGTCTCTGCACATTGCTGCATTCATCTTTCCTTCTATCCTGACTTGTCTCCCAGTTCCTGCCGCTAAAAACATCCCCACAGCATGATGCTGCCACCACCATGCTTCACTGTAGGGATGGTATTGGCCAAACATGGTGCCAAATAGTTCAATCTTTGTCACATCAGACCAGAGAATTTTGTTTCTCCTGGTCTGAGAGTCTTTCAGGTGCATTTTTTGGAAACTTTTACAAAGGAATGGCTTCTGTCTGAGTTCAAAAAATAATTTGTACCATTTTAATAAAATTAATCTGTTCCATTTTGTAATAAGGCTGTAACATAACATGTGGAAAAAGTGAAGCGCTGTGAATACTTCTGCACTGTACATGTTATTAACTATCCAATCAGAATCCAGAAATTGTGAATTCAGAAGAATTTCTATATTCATTGTCACAATTATTTAGTTTCTCTTTAAGCTTTTAAAAATGTTGCATTCTAAGATACTTTGAAGAAAAATAAAGTGTACTGTGTTGAGTTAGCCTTTCTGTGTATTACCTTAAGCTCTCTAGATCTTTAACATCTTAACAATTGAACTTTGTTTCTATGTGTCATATCTAAAACTATATCAGTATAAAAAAATGCTACTTTTGATTAGCGTTTCACATCCATATGAGACAGACTGGCTTGGTACTCGTGTTTAGCATGTAGGCCGCACAGTCAGCAGATCCATCCATCCATCGATTTTCTACCACTTGTCCCTCACGAGGCCACGGGAGGTGCTGGAGCCTATCCCAGCTGCATTCTGGCGGGAGGCGGGCTACACCCTGGACAAGTCGCCACCTCATCACAGGGCCAACACAGACAGACAACATTCACACTCACATTCACACAGTAGGGACCATTTAGTGTTGACAATCAACCTATCCCCAGGTGCATGTCTTTGGAGGTGGGAGGAAGCCGGAGTACCCAGAGGGAACCCACGCAGACGCGAAAGAACATATGGGTTCAAATTTCAGTATGGAGTTTGCATGTTTCTCGATGTGTGTGTGGGTTTTCTCAAGATACTCCGGCTTTCTGCCACATTTCAAAAATATGCATAATGGTCTAATTGCAGACTCTAACTCAGAGGTGTCCAAACTACGACGTCTTCGATGTGGCCCGCGAAATGTCATTAGGAATTTTGCCCGCAGGGAGATTACATTCATTTTTAAAAGACAGATTTTGATGTTGCCAGAATGCCATCATTAGATAGTTAACGTGACTAATTCAGGTCATCCATTCAATTTCTACAACTTATTCCCTTCAGGGTCGCGGGGGGTGCTGGAGCCTATCTCAGCTACAATCGGGCGGAAGGCGGTGTACACCCTGGACAAGTCGCCACCTCATCGCAGGGCACTAATTCAGGACAATGACTTTTAATTAGAGATGTCCGATAATGGCTTTTTTGCTGATATCCGATATTCCGATATTGTCCAACTCTTAATTACCGATTCCGATATCAACCGATACCGATATATGCAGTCGTGGAATTAACGCATTATTATGCCTAATTTTGTCGTGATGCCCCGCTGGATGCATTAGATAGATAGATAAATAGTACTTTTTTGATTCCTTCAGGAGAGTTCCCTCAGGAATTAAACAATGTAACAAGATTTTCCAAAATAAATCAACTCAAGTTATGGAAAAAAATGCCAATATGGCAGTGCCATATTTATTATTGAAGTCACAAATTTTTTTTTTAACATGCCTCAAAACAGCAGCTTGGAATCTGGGACATGCTCTCCCTGAGAGAGCATGAGGAGGTTGAGGTGGGCGGGGTTTCAGGGGGTGGTGGGGGGTGTATATTGTAGCGTCCCGGAAGAGTTAGTGCTGCAAGGGGTTCTGGGTATTTGTTCTGGTGTGTTTATGTTGTGTTACGGTGCGGATGTTCTCCCGAAATGTATTTGTCATTCTTGTTTGGTGTGGGTTCACAGTGTGACGCATATTTGTAACAGTGTTAAAGTTGTTTATACAGCCACCCTCAGTGTGACCTGTATGGCTGTTGACCAAGAAAGCCTTGCATTTACTTGTGTGTGTGAAAAGCCGTAGATATTATGTAGCTGGGCCGGCACGCAAAGGCAGTGCCTTTAAGGTTTATCGGCGGTCTGTACTTCTCCCTACGTCCGTGTACACAGCGGCGTTTTAAAAAGCATACATTTTACTTTTTGAAACCAATACCGATCATTTCCGATATTACATTTTAAAGCATTTATCGGCTGATAAAATCGGCAGTCCGATATTATCGGACATGTCTACTTTTAATTATGCTCTGAAAGGAGCTATGCACAATGCAAACCACCTTCCCTAGTCATGGTGCAAAAAATGTAATACAAATCCAACCAACACAAATTGTCAAAAACACAGTCACACATAACTAAACTTTGTGGATATTATAAAAAATGCCCATGAACTATAAAACATTCTAAATTACACCAATTTAAATCCATTACAAAGCATGATGGGGAAAATGGAAAACACTTGCTACATTTATCCAGGAACCCCCAAGTGTCTGGAGTATGGGATGCACTGTTGACTGTTACCTACCTTTACAAACAAAGCACTTAATGTGGAAGTGTTTATTCTGGACTCGGAGGGCCTCTCCTTTGCAAGGTTTTCCACAGTTCTGGCAGGGGATGGGGCCTTTCCCTGGTTTCTGCTGGGTCCCAGGGCTTTGGACCGCCTGCGGTTGAATCACTGCACAAAAGAAAATAGCTTGTCACTAAACCAGTAACGCCTTCAGGGATTGGCCTAATTGTCTTTAATTTTCACAGGAAACAGTCATGTCACCCGACCGGTTTCAACGCTCAAAAGATACATACTGGAGCTCCGAGGTTTAAGTGCAAGTCTTTGAGGCGGGTTGGACTAAATATAGTACGTACAACTAAAAAGTAGCCTAACATTAATATTTAGATTTTAGGATGAAAAATAAACTGAACATAATTACACTTTTGAAACTATTTTAATGTATTAATTTGTACTAAATAATTTTCAGTTGAAATTCACATGTAATACACAGGTGGGCTACCTGTGGTCTACGAAGAGTTCTGCGAGTTTTAGTGGAAGTCGAAACTTAAAGCTAAATTACCACCAAGGTCACTCTAACTGTACAAAGAATGGACAACATATAAAATACAAGGAAAACAAAACAATAACAAAAACACTTCCTTACTTAAGTCCATGTGCTTGTCTAGTAATACTGGAAGGTGCATTGTAAACAAAGGAGAGAAGGCCTACTGGGAAGAGGAAGTCTCAATAACGAAACCACTACGCTGCTTAGTTATCACCGTCCATTTGGTAGGAGCAGATGTTTCCCATATTCAAAGAAACCATCTTTTCTATTTTTTTTTTTTTTTTTTCTCAGTGTACATGAATGAAGGTGTGTGTTGCTGGACCCGACTTGGACATTATCTGGACTGGACCTGTTTTTTTTTTTTTTAAACTTTAAACGAAGCTAATTTAATTTACAACCAGGTCTGGTGAAGATAAGGTCCTTTCTTTCCTTTTTTTTTTTTTTTTTTTTTTTTTTTTTTTTTATAGATAAGATAAATATTTTCTTGGATAAAAAGGAAAGTAAAACAATATAAAAAAAATTACATAAGGGAGAAAAAAAAAAAAAAAAAAGTAATTAAATGAAAATGTTAGTGGACCAGCGGCACAAACAATCAAGTGTGCTTCAGGGACTGTGTTGTGTCCCTTGCAGAAGTGTTGTCCATGTTGTGGGAACCAGAATATTGATAGCAGAAAGAAACAACCCCTTTTGTGTGAGTGGGTGTGTATGAGTGTGAATGGGGGAGGGAGGGTTTTTTTTTTTGGGTTGATGCGCTAGTTGAAAGTGTATCGTGTGTTTTTTTCTATGTTGATTTAATTTTAAAAAAAAACAAAAAAACAAAAAACAAAACATCTTTCTTCTTCATGACGCGGTGTATGAACTTGGCATGCATCCAGTGTTGATGTCTCCACTTTCTGTTGTTTAAGTTCGCTTTCATTTTCAGTTTCACTTTTTCTGGTACCCCTGAAAGAGTCTGCCTCACACTTGGGAGACATTAGGGATGGTAAAGTTCAAAGGTTAAGGGAAATGATCAAAAGTGACGGAGTCCACCACAATCACGCAAGTACTGTAGTTCTTTTTCTTTGCATACAGTCTTAATACTTTATGGGAGTGAGTTAGTAACCACAAAACACGAGGGACAACCTGTACTCTAGTGTGATTATAACATTTTAAAGTAATTGTAATGAAGTAGTAGTATATTACTATAAATATTTAATGTCAATAAAAAAACATACTAAAGAGAACTATCTCAATTATTGTCCCAATGTATTTAAAGGGGAACATTATCACCAGACCTATGTAAGCGTCAATATATACCTTGATGTTGCAGAAAAAAGACCATATATTTTTTTTAACCGATTTCCGAACTCTAAATGGGTGAATTTTGGCGAATTAAACGCCTTTCTATTATTCGCTCTCGGAGCGATGACGTCACAATGTGACGCAACATCGGGAAGCAATCCGCCATTTTCTCAAACACCGAGTCAAATCAGCTCTGTTATTTTCCGTTTTTTCGACTGTTTTCCGTACCTTGGAGACATCATGCCTCGTCGGTGTGTTGTCAGAGGGTGTAACAACACAAACAGGGACGGATTCAAGTTGCACCAGTGGCCCAAAGATGCGAAAGTGGCAAGAAATTGGACGTTTGTTCCGCACACTTTACCGACGAAAGCTATGCTACGACAGAGATGGCAAGAATGTGTGGATATCCTGCGACACTCAAAGCAGATGCATTTCCAACGATAAAGTCAAAGAAATCTGCCGCCAGACCCCCATTGAATCTGCCGGAGTGTGTGAGCAATTCAGGGACAAAGGACCTCGGTAGCACGGCAAGCAATGGCGGCAGTTTGTTCCCGCAGACGAGCGAGCTAAACCCCCTGGATGTCTTGGCTCACACCGTCCCGAAGATGATCCAGAGAAGAATATCGACCCTAGCTTCCCTGGCCTGCTGACATCAACTCCAAAACTGGACAGATCAGCTTTCAGGAAAAGAGCGCGGATGAGGGTATGTCTACAGAATATATTAATTGATGAAAATTGGGCTGTCTGCACTCTCAAAGTGCATGTTGTTGCCAAATGTATTTCATATGCTGTAAACCTAGTTCATAGTTGTTAGTTTCCTTTAATGCCAAACAAACACATACCAATCGTTGGTTAGAAGGCGATCGCCGAATTCGTCCTCGCTTTCTCCCGTGTCGCTGGCTGTCGTGTCGTTTTCGTCGGTTTCGCTTGCATACGGTTCGAACCGATATGGCTTAATAGCTTCGGTTTCTTCTTCAATTTCATTTTTTTACATTTAGAAAATTATCCATGCATTCGTTACGTCTCATCTTGATAACTGTAACGTATTATTTTCGGGTCTCTCTATGTCTAGCATTAAAAGATTACAGTTGGTACAAAATGCTTCAGTTTCTTCTTCAATTATGTTTTCGCTACCTGCCTCCACACTACAACCATCCGTTTCAATACATTCGTAATCTGTTGAATCGCTTAAGCCGCTGAAATCCGAGTCTGAATCCGAGCTAATGTCGCTATAGCTTGCTTTTCTATGCGCCATGTTTGTTTGTGTTGGCATCACTGTGTGACGTCACAGAAAAATGGACGGGTGTTTATAACGATGGTTAAAATCAGGCACTTTGAAGCTTTTTTTAGGGATATTGCGTGATGGGTAAAATTTTGAAAAAACTTCGAAAAATAAAATAAGCCACTGGGAACTGATTTTTAATGGTTTTAACCCTTCTGAAATTGTGATAATGTTCCCCTTTAATATATTTATCTATTTTATACAACATAATCATTGTTTGTATTTATTTTCAGATAATTGTAACATTTCATCTTAATAGGTCATTTCAATTCAATTGTATTCATATTTAAAATACGAATAATCAAAACACTTTTGTCATACATTTATAATGACTATTAGTCTGTATATCTACAGTATGCAGGTTTTTGTCAGTGCATCAAAATTTAAAATAATCTATAAGAAAATCCTCTTTAAGTAAAGCTTCCAAAATATATTTTCAAATTAATCGCGATTCTTATTTGTAACAATTCTTAATCGATTAAAAATTTATTTTTTTTATGTCCCGTCCAGCCAACATATTGTTGATGGAGATTATCTATATCTGCTGATATACACATTCACACATCAGTGTGTGAATGTGTGTGTGTGAATGGGTGAATGTGGAAGTAGTGTCAAAGCGCTTTGAGTTCCTTCAAAAAAGGTAGAAAAGCGCTAAACAAGTACAACCCATTTACCATGTACAGATTTATTTTAGAAAATAGAAGAGTGGGATACTTCTCTTATTGACTTATTTGTATTGGACTTTATTAAATGTTTGGGTAGAATGTTATTAAACAAAACCAGTTTTCTTTGAAGTAATATGCAAAGCCAAAGCCATTTATCAACAACACCCAGAAACGCCGCCGGCTTCGCTGGGCCCGAGCTCATCTAAGATGGACTGATGCAAAGTGGAAAAGTGTTCTGTGGTCTGACGAGTCCACATTTCCAAATTGTTTTTGGAAACTGTGGACGTACCAAAGAGGAAAAGAACCATCCGGATTGTTATAGGTGCAAAGTTCAAAAGCCAGCATCTGTGATGGTATGGGGGTGTATTAGTGCCCAAGGCATGGGTAACTTACACATCTGTGAAGGCACCATTAATGCTGAAAGGTACATACAGGTTTTGGAGCAACACATGTTGCCATCCAAGCGACTTCTTTTTCATGGACGCCCCTGCTTATTTCAGCAAGACAAAGCCAAGCCACATTCTGCACGTGTTACAACAGCGGGGCTTCGTAGTAAAAGAGTGCGGGTACGAGACTGGCCTGCCTGTAGTCTGGATTTGTCTCCCATTGAAAATGTGTGGCGTATTATGAAACCTAAAATACCACAACAGAGACCCCCGGACTGTTGAACAACTTAAGCTGTACATCAAGTAAGAATGGGAAAGAATTGCACCTGAGAAGCTTAAAAAATGTGTCTCCTCAGTTCCCAAACATTTACTGAGTGTTGTTAAAAGTAAAGGCCATGTAACACAGTGGTAAAAATGCCTATGTGTCAACTTTTTTGCAATGTGTTGTTGCCATTAAATTCTAAGTTAATGGTTATTTGCAAAAAAAAATTACATTTCTCAGTTCGAACATTAAATATATTGTCTTTGCAGTGTATTCAAGTGAATATAAGTTGAAAAGGATTTGCAAATCATTGTATTCTGTTTTTATTTACGAATTACACAACGTGCCAACTTCACTGGTTTTGGGTTTTGTAGTTACTCATAGAACTGGCACCCAATGGAATTCAAAAGTAAGGATTTTGAATGGAGAATCTATTCTGAATTGAACTGCAACCCCCAAGAATTCAATCGAATCAAATCGTGTGATGCCCAAAGATTTACTAAGAAGCAAGATTTTCTTCAATCCAAAAACCTTCAGTGCAGTATTTTCCACCCACGATATAACATGTCAGTGTTCTTCCTAATGGATATCACCAGACTGGTGCGAAAAGTCAATGCTAGCTGCTATTCCTTCATAAAAGCGCTAACCTCCAAGAGGCGAGCAAACATCGCACTGACATAGAAAGTGACGTGTTACTGTGGCTGACGGCGACGGGAAGGCACTACCTTCAAAACTCTGCGAGGGCCTCTAAGGACAACACTAGACACTTGACAACCGTTGACTTTTGATTTCTAGAAATATCCTAAGTATTAACAGCTATTTACTTATCTTTAGTCATTGCATTAACATAATGATCTTAATTTTAGCATTAATAAATAGATTTTGCCTATTCTAGTTTCAAATGTTTAAATTGAGAAAATATCTATTCAACTAAGATTTTTGTTTAGTTTTTTCCCCACGAAGACAATCTGTCATGTCTGTGTAATCATGTTTTGTCTTAGTCATGTTTTGTTTAGTTATTGGACTCTTTAGTTTCTGGCTTTTCACTCCCTTGTCTTGTTTCCATGATTACCCATTAGTTTCACCTGTTCCACGTTTGGACTCATTGTGCACTCTTGTTTGTCACCATAGCAACCCATTAGTTTTCACCTGTCACGTCACGCACCTGTTTCACGTTTTGAGTCATGCACCTGTTTTCGTTAATCATGTCTGTAGTATTTAAGTTCATTGTTTTTCAGTTTGTCTTTCTGGTGACATCTCCACATTTATGCTTCTGCACATTTCTGACTCTTTTTTCATGTCCATCGTTCACGCTGCTCCTTTTTGTCCATGCCAAGTAAGTTTTGTTTATTATTGCCACAGTTAGTGTCTTTTGTTGTTCATAGTTTTTGCCTTTGTGCAAGTGTTTGGTTTCATAGTGTGTTCTCCGCCATTGTGCGCGCCTTTTGTTTACTTCCTTGTTTTGTATTTATAGTGTTTAAATAAAAATGTACCTTCATTCCCATCTCGCCCGAGCCAACTTTCCGTTGCCTTCAAGAAAAACTAAACCCCAGGACCAAGTCATAACACAATCTTGTTTAAAGAATCTGCAACATCCCAAAGATGCTAAATTTAAGAATTGCATGTGGAATAATGCTAAAATACGTATTTCTATTTTAAAGTCCTGCTAGTTTCTAGATATACAAATCTTCATCTAGGACAGGGGTCAGCAATCCGCGGCTCTCGAGCCCGCTCTAGTGGCTTCATGGAGCATTTTTAAAGGGGAACATTATCACCAGACCTATGTAAGCGTCAATATATACCTTGATGTTGCAGAAAAAAGACCATATATTTTTTTAACCGATTTCCGAATTCTAAATGGGTGAATTTTGGCGAATTAAACGCCTTTCTAATATTCGCTCTTGGAGCGATGACGTCACAACGTGACGTCGCATCGGGAAGCAATCCCCCATTTTCTCAAACACCGAGTCAAATCAGCTCTGTTATTTTCCGTTTTTCCGACTGTTTTCCGTACCTTGGAGACATCATGCCTCGTCGGTGTGTTGTCGCAGGGTGTAACAACACGAACAGGGACAGATTCAAGTTGCACCAGTGGCCCAAAGATGCGAAAGTGGCAAGAAATTGGACGTTTGTTCCGCACACTTTACCGACGAAAGCTATGCTACGACAGAGATGGCAAGAATGTGTGGATATCCTGCGACACTCAAAGCAGATGCATTTCCAACGATAAAGTCAAGGAAATCTGCCGCCAGACCCCCATTGAATCTGCCGGAGTGTGTGAGCAATTCAGGGACAAAGGACCTCGGTAGCACGGCAAGCAATGGCGGCAGTTTGTTCCCGCAGACGAGCGAGCTAAACCCCCCTGGATGTCTTGGCTCACACCGTCCCAAAGATGATCAAGAGAAGAATATCGACCCTAGCTTCCCTGGCCTGCTGACATGAGGGTATGTCTACAGAATATATTAATTGATGAAAATTGGGCTGTCTGCACTCTCAAAGTGCATGTTGTTGCCAAATGTATTTCATATGCTGTAAACCTAGTTCATAGTTGTTAGTTTCCTTTAATGCCAAACAAACACATACCAATCGTTGGTTAGAAGGCGATCGCCGAATTCGTCCTTGCTTTCTCCCGTGTCGCTGGCTGTCGTGTCGTTTTCGTCGGTTTCGCTTGCATACGGTTCAAACCGATATGGCTCAATAGCTTCAGTTTCTTCTTCAAATTTCGTTTTCGCTACCTGCCTCCACACTACAACCATCCGTTTCAATACATTCGTAATCTGTTGAATCGCTTAAGCCGCTGAAATCCGAGTCTGAATCCGAGCTAATGTCGCTATAGCTTGCTGTTCTATGCGCCATGTTTGTTTGTGTTGGCTTCACTATGTGACGTCACAGGAAAATGGACGGGTGGTTAAAATCAGGCATTTTGAAGCTTTTTTTAGGGATATTGCGTGATGGGTAAAATTTTGAAAAAAACTTCGAAAAATATAATAAGCCACTGGGAACTGATTTTGAATGGTTTTAACAATTCTGAAATTGTGATAATGTTCCCCTTTAAAAAAAAGAACTGAAAATGGAAAAAGATGAAGGGGAAAATATTTTCTTTGTTTTAGTATGTTTTTGTTTGAGGACAAACATGACACAAACCTTCGCAATTGTTAGAAAGCCCACTGTTTAATATGTTTGTGTGTATGCTTCACTGATGAGAGTATTTGGTGAACATCCTTTTGTACTACTAATTTCGGCGGTTCTTAAACTCACCATCGTGTGGACTGTGACACAGCAGTTTGTTTACACGTAAAATCTTCCACTCCTTCTTTGTCTCATTTTGTCCACCAAAAGTTTTATGCTGTGCGTGAATGCAGAAAGGTGCGCTTTGTTCATGTTACTGACTTGTTGGAGTGGTAATCAGGCATATTTGGTCAGTGCATGACTGCAAGCTAATCAATGCTAACATGCTATTTAGGTTAGCTGTATGTACATATTGCATCATTATGCCTCATTTGTAGGTATATTTGAGCTCATTTAATTTCCTTTACTTGTATCCTCTTTGCATATATTTACTTTTGCATGTCTCATATTGGCTGCATTTCAGATAGCTGATTGTCAGCCATGTTGTTCCAGACCAGAGCAAACGTTACATAGCTTGCCAAAGATTGTAATAAATCTATTAAAAGAAGACAGCCTGCCGTTTCCTTTAACTTGGACACACACATCTATACCTTTGGACATTAAAAGCCAGTAATTTCCAGGAGTTCTCCCCTTCTGAGTAGCCTCTGACTGACTAATGGTTTCTAATGTTGTAAAAATGTGCAAAAATAAATATTACATTTCAACATTTCTGTCAACGAAGATTAGCTTCAGCCTGCGACACACAGTCATTTTGATAGTAGGCTATTATAGCTAATAGACACTTACGTCATGTGTTGCCTTCATTATAAGACTTATTTAAGGCTTTAAATTTTGTGTGGCTCCAGACAGATTAGTTTTTTGTATTTTTGGTCCAATATGGCTCTTTCAACATTTTGGGTTGCCGACCCCTGGCCTCGGATGTCTTACCAAGTAAAATGAATGAGCTGCATCAACAGATATTTTGAGTAGATTTTAATATTTTTTGTAAAATCTAGTCGTTTTATCTTATATTTTGCCTACTCAGTGGCCGAGTGGTTAGAGTGTCAGCCCTGAGATCGGTAGGTTGTGAGTTCAAACCCCGGCCGAGTCATACCAAAGACTATAAAAATGGGACCCATTACCTCCCTGCTAGGCACTCAGCATCAAGGGTTGGAATTGGGGGTTAAATCACCAAAAATGATTCCCGGGCGCGGCACTGCTGCTGCCCACTGCTCCCCTCACTTCCCAGGGGGTGGAACAAGGGAATGGGTCAAATGCAGAGGACACATTTCACCACACCGAGTGTGTGTGTGACAATCATTGGAACTTTAACTTCATTACAGTGTATAATTTAGTGCACAATTGCTTTATTATGATAAACGTCTGGAATATATCGCTATTCCTTGATTTCCACCCCTAACAGATATTGTGATAGGAATTATTGGTAATGTAAGATTATCGTTAGCTAAGTGTATACTTTTTTAGCCGATTTGGTTACAATTCAAGGTGCCGCGATTCGATCATTAAACAATTATAATGATGATTACAAATATCAATGTATTCTTCCCCCCATACAGGCTATATTTTAATCAATGTACTGTATGTTTATCAGTATCTACTCAATATAATAAAAAAAATCATTTCCATTATATTTTATTTATATCAGACTAAACGATCCAACACAATAAATAGCTTATTAGCGTATACTATTAGTGGGCGTGTTCCGTGGGATCTACTCAGACTACGTGTACAATTGATAGCTAGTGCAGAGTGCCATATTTAAACGGGATTTGTGTGTGTATTACGTGGCTTTCACCTCGAAGACACTCAAATACTGCACATTCATGCTATCATGCTCCTACCTATGGGTCTTTTAGAAGCTGTCCTGCGGTGTATCTACAAAGGAACCTACATTTTTAGCGTGCTGAAGGTGCACCCTGGGAGATGCTGGCACTGACTGCCAGCGTACACAGTTTTTTTCATAAAGAGGAAAAAACTAATTTAAAAAAAACCCACCAGCATACAGCCCATTAAGTCATCCAGCAGCTATTAAATTATGACATGATATTGCTGAATAGACAACATGTCTAATATTTTTATTTTTGACAGTCCATATATGTTGAGAAACATACTGCAGTGAGATCGCCTCTTTCTCTCACAGCTATTTCTACACTGTGCGAAATAAAGATGCAAAGCAGCTCTCGCAGTACAGTTGCAGTCTTGATAAATCCCACTGCATGTGCTAAATATTTAAATAGTTATTTTCTCCTCCCAGTATTGCATACGTTCTGCATATTCATGGAGACACACCTGCTAAATCGATTGCAGTCTTTATTCTGGAGGGTATATTCACACTCTTATGTGCGGTCCCAAATCAACCGCAAAAACGAGGGACGACTGTATTTAGATGATGGTATTTTTCCTTATTTTTATTATACATTGATTTACCTTTGTATTTTTGTTTTACCTACCTCTAGGATGTGTTTGTTTGTCATGTTAAGAGCAGTTAGTCAAACAAAAGCACTACAAAATTCTGTTACATAACAACGTGCTGCAAAAATAAAAAGATATGAAGATTAAAGGTCATTCTTACCTTTCTCTTCTGGCATTTTATTGTCCCCCCCCAAAAAAGGAATAAATAAACAGAATGGAGCCTTTTTTTTGTGTTGCTCGGTGCTGTTGAAAGTGCTGTGCTGTTTAGCACTGTGGTGTAATAATAAATGTCTGCCTTCTATCTGAAGCTCTGGAATGAGTTGGAGGTCATGTGACTTGCTCTCTCTCTTTCTCTCTCTCTCGCTCACATTCTCTGTTATTCCAGACATGTGTTAGAAATAGAAAAAACATATATATGTGTATATATATATATATATATATATATATACATATATATATATATCATTATCATATATGTACATGTGTATATATATACATATATGTATATGTGTATGTATATACATCATTATCATATACTGTATGTGCATGTGTATATATATATAGATATATATATACATACATATAAGTACATGTGTGTATATATATATATATATATATATATATATATATATATCATATGCCATTATCATATATGTACATGTGTATATATATACATATATGTACATGTGTATATATATACATATATGTGCATGTGCATGTATATATATATATATATATATATATACACATATATGTACATGTGTGTATATATATACATATATGTACTGTACATGTGTATATATATATATATATATATATATATATGTATGTACATGTGTGTATATATATACATATATGTACTGTACATGTGTATATATATATATATATATATATATATATATATATATATTTTTTTTTTATATATATATATATATATATATATATATATATATATATATATATATATATATATATATATATATATATATATATATATATATATATATATATATATGCAGCTCAAAGACACCAGGGCGTGTTCCCGCTAGTTGTTTTTAACAGGCTGGTGATAACAAAAGTGAGCTTTGGCATCAAGATAGATGTGAAAGAAATGCACAGCATATGAACTTGGAGAGAATAAAAACAATTCAGTAAAAAAACAAAAAACATATATATGTATACATATATATATATATACAGTACAGGCCAAAAGTTTGGACACACCTTCTCATTCAATGCGTTTTCTTTATTTTCATGACTATTTACATTGTAGATTGTCACTGAAGGCATCAAAACTATGAATGAACACATGTTGAGTTATGTACTTAACAAAAAAAGGTGAAATAACTGAAATGTTTTATATTCTAGTTTCTTCAATATAGCCACCCTTTGCTCTGATTACTGCTGTGCACACTCTTGGCATTCTCTCGATGAGCTTCTAGAGGTAGTCACCTGAAATGGTTTTCACCTCACAGGGAGTTTTGATGCCTTCAGTGACAATCTACAATGTAAATAGTCATGCATCCATCCATCCATCCATCTTCTTCCGCTTATCCGAGGTCGGGTCGCGGGGGCAGCAGCCTAAGCAGGGAAGCCCAGACTTCCCTCTCCCCAGCCACTTCGTCCAGCTCCTCCCGGGGGATCCCGAGGCGTTCCCAGGCCAGCCGGGAGACATAGTCTTCCCAACGTGTCCTGGGTCTTCCTCGTGGCCTCCTACCGGTCGGACATGCCCTAAACACCTCCTTAGGGAGGCGCTCGGGTGGCATCCTGACCAGATGCCCGAACCACCTCATCTGGCTCCTCTCGATGCGGAGGAGCAGCGGCTTTACTTTGAGCTCCCCCCGGATGACAGAGCTTCTCACCCTATCTCTAAGGGAGAGCCCCGCCACCCGGCGGAGGAAACTCATTTCGGCCGCTTGTACCCGTGATCTTGTCCTTTCGGTCATAACCCAAAGCTCATGACCATAGGTGAGGATGGGAACGTAGATCGACCGGTAAATTGAGAGCTTTGCCTTCCGGCTCAGCTCCTTCTTCACCACAACGGATCGATACAGCGTCCGCATTACTGAAGACGCCGCACCGATCCGCCTGTCGATCTCACGATCCACTCTTCCCTCACTCGTGAACAAGACTCCGAGGTACTTGAACTCCTCCACTTGGGGCAAGATCTCCTCCCCAACCCGGAGATGGCACTCCACCCTTTTCCGGGCGAGAACCATGGACTCGGACTTGGAGGTGCTGATTCTCATCCCAGTCGCTTCACACTCAGCTGCGAACCGATCCAGTGAGAGCTGAAGATCCTGGCCAGATGAAGCCATCAGGACCAAATCATCTGCAAAAAGCAGAGACCTAATCCTGCAGCCACCAAACCGGATCCCCTCAACGCCTTGACTGCGCCTAGAAATTCTGTCCATAAAAGTTATGAACAGAATCGGTGACAAAGGGCAGCCTTGGCGGAGTCCAACCCTCACCGGAAACGTGTCCGACTTACTGCCGGCAATGCGAACCAAGCTCTGACACTGATCATACAGGGAGCGGACCGCCACAATCAGACAGTCTGAAACCCCATACTCTCTGAGCACTCCCCACAGGACTTCCCGAGGGACACGGTCGAATGCCTTCTCCAAGTCCACAAAGCACATGTAGACTGGTTGGGCAAACTCCCATGCACCCTCAAGGACCCTGCCGAGAGTATAGAGCTGGTCCACAGTTCCACGACCAGGACGAAAACCACACTGTTCCTCCTGAATCCGAGGTTCGACTATCCGGCGTAGCCTCCTCTCCAGTACACCTGAATAGACCTTACCGGGAAGGCTGAGGAGTGTGATCCCACGATAGTTAGAACACACCCTCCGATTCCCCTTTTTAAAGAGAGGAACCACCACCCCGGTCTGCCAATCCAGAGGTACTGCCCCCGATGTCCACGCGATGCTGCAGAGTCTTGTCAACCAAGACAGCCCTACAGCATCCAGAGCCTTAAGGAACTCCGGGCGGATCTCATCCACCCCCGGGGCCTTGCCACCGAGGAGCTTTTTAACTACCTCAGCAACCTCAGCCCCAGAAATAGGAGAGCCCACCACAGATTCCTCAGGCACTGCTTCCTCATAGGAAGACGTGTTGGTGGGATTGAGGAGGTCTTCGAAGTATTCCCTCCACCGATCCACAACTTCCGCAGTCGAGGTCAGCAGAACACCATCCGCACCATACACGGTGTTGGTAGTGCACTGCTTCCCCTTCCTGAGGCGGTGGATGGTGGTCCAGAATCGCTTCGAAGCCGTCCGGCAGTCGTTTTCCATGGCTTCCCCGAACTCCTCCCATGTCCGAGTTTTTGCCTCCGCGACCGCTGAAGCCGCACACCGCTTGGCCTGTCGGTACCTGTCCGCTGCCTCAGGAGTCCCATGAGCCAAAAGAACCCGATAGGACTCCTTCTTCAGCTTGACGGCATCCCTCACCGCCGGTGTCCACCAACGGGTTCTAGGATTACCGCCACGACAGGCACCAACTACCTTGCGGCCACAGCTCCAATCAGCCGCCTCGACAATAGAGGTGCGGAACATGGTCCACTCGGACTCAATGTCCAGCACCTCCCTCGTGACATGTTCAAAGTTCTTCCGGAGGTGGGAATTGAAACTCTCTCTGACAGGAGACTCTGCCAGACGTTCCCAGCAAACCCTCACAATGCGTTTGGGCCTGCCAGGTCTGTCCGGCATCCTCCCCCACCATCGCAGCCAACTCACCACCAGGTGGTGATCGGTAGAAAGCTCCGCCCCTCTCTTCACCCGAGTGTCCAAAACATGAGGCCGCAAATCCGATGACACAACTACAAAGTCGATCATAGAACTGCGGCCTAGGGTGTCCTGGTGCCAAGTGCACATATGGACACCCTTATGCTTGAACATGGTGTTCGTTATGGACAATCCGTGACGGGCACAAAAGTCCAATAACAAAACACCACTTGGGTTCAGATCCGGGCGGCCATTCTTCCCAATCACGCCTCTCCAGGTTTCACTGTCGTTGCCAATATGAATAGTCATGCAAACGCATAGAAATGAGGTGTATCCAAACTTTTGGCCTGTAATATATATATATATATATATATATATATATATATACTGTCCATTAAATAATTACAATGCAAAATTTAAATGTAGTTTCATCATTTATTTTATGCCATTTGTATATTGTTTCTTTATTTATTAAAGTATAGCATTTTTGAGACATGTTTAGCAGTATACTTGATAACTCCAGTGGTCTGGATTTATCACAAATAACCTAAATAGTTTTTTGTTGTTGTTTTTTGTTACATTTTAGTCTCGTTTCTAACGGTTTTCTGCTATGACGGTTGGTGTAAAAGACTGCGGTACCTCAATTTACCAATATTTTGAGATACGAGCTGTCTCCTGGTTTGTTGTTGTGCTTTAAGGGTCGAGCATTAATTTGAGTTAGGAGAATGTTGCATACCCCTGCTATGAAGAAAAAGAAGGAGAGGTAGAAAACTGGAAAAAGTTACAAGCCTCCACTCCACCAGCTGGTGCAGCAAATGTCACAACGCACCCCGCAAGATCTGCCCCAAAATCTGATTTTAGGCTGACCGGGTTTTTCAGCGACTGAAAAGGTCTGTTTGTAAACATACATACAAATGCCTAGAGGGCGTCAACTTTCCAGCTTTGTATCCCATTATGTCTTCTAGGACGTATTTACGCAACTACGTATCTACGGAACATGTGCACACGCAGGCCGGTAAAAATCTTTACTACATAAACTTATAGACCGTTTTAAAACAAATGTGTTCTGTTAAACCACTAATGGTAACACTAATGGTGTTCTTGTTATATGTTTTGCTTTAAAAAATGTAAGTTGCAAACAGCCCCTTTAAGTATTGTTTAACCACTGCACCCCTTTTGATTAATGCTAATCAAATCTCTTGGTTTTTGTCGAGGTGGACGCGTCCGACATACATGTTGAAAAGCTCTATGGAGATGATGATTTCATTTTCCAGCATGATCCAGCAGTGCCAAAACCACCAGTAACTGGTGTACTGACCATGGCATTACTGTCCTCGATTGGCCTGCCAACTCCCCTGACTTGAACCCCATAGAGAATGTGTGGGGTATTGTGAAGAAGAAGCTGAAAGACACCAGACCCAATAATGCAAATGAGCTAAAGGCCGCTATTGAAGCATCCTGGGCATCCATAACACCTCAGCAATGCCACATGCTGATTGCCTCCATGCCACGCCGCATTGGTGCAGTAATCCATGCAAAAGGATTCCCAACCAAGTACTGAGTGCATTAATTGACATTTTCAAATGTTTGATTTTGTTTTGCTGTTATAAATCTTTATTTTTTACTTGGAGTGAGGAAATATTCAAATTTTTTTAGATGGAATTTTTGAGTTTTCTTAAGCTGTATGCCATAATCAGCAATATTAAAATAATAAAAGGCTTGCAATATTTCAGTTGATGTGTAATGAATCTAGAATGTATGACATTTCCATGTTTTTAGTTGTATTACAGAAAATAAAGGACTTTATCACAATATTCAAATGTTCTGAGACAGTCCTGTACAGTATGTGTCGGGGCCGTGCTTGTACAACGCTCCAGTTCTGATCAGAAGCTGCTTCCCTGTGCATTTTTCTACGGACATCTTTCACCTGCTGAGAAAAACTATGACGTTGGTAATCAGGAGCTCCTTGCTGTCATACTGGTTCTTCAGGAATAGAGGCACTGGCTGGAGGGCACCACACAGTCTTTTGCCATCGACACAGATCATCAGAATCTCGCTCCACCCAATGCCTTAATCCCTACCAGGCACCATGGGCTCTCTTCTTCACATGGTAACATTTTTGCATCATCTTTTGTCCTGGGTTGCTAAATGTGAGGGCGACGCCTTATCCAGGATGTACTGTACTGGAGGACTCACCCCTCGCCCCGAGACCATCCTTCCACAGTCCTGGGTCCTAGGAGCTGTGCAAAAGGAGATTGAGAAGCGTGTTGCTGAGGCCGCCAAGGACTTGCCACCTAATGCTGGTTGCCCTCGTGCTCGCCTGTTTGTGCCAGCATTGCTTGGAGGCTACCCTACGCTGCGTCTGTCACCAAGACCCCACATCTTGGTCGATCTTCACTCCCCTGGGTGGAGAACGCCCTCAACATCCCTGTATGCGCTTCCACTTGACTTTCTCCGTTTTATGTGGTCTATGGCTTCCAACCCCCAGTGTTCCCATATTAGGAAGCCAGTTCTCAGCGGTTTACTCAGTGGCTACCCACCTGCGCCGCACTCACCGTGTCTGGCGCAACACCAAAGTCCATTCGAGGTGAAGCTTCCAGCCTCACTTAAGACTTATCTCGTTCTTCATGTTTCACATCTCAAGCCAACTGCATCCAGCTCCCTTGGGCCCCCTACAGTGCCTCCCCCGGGCTCGGCAGGTGGAGGGTCATCCAGCCGTCACTGTCAAAACCATTCTAGATGCCAGGAGAAGGGGCAGGGGTGTCCAGTTTCTGATCGACTGGAAGGGTTACGGTCCCAAGCAACGTTTGTAGATATCATGTTCCTTCATTCTCGATAAACCGTTAACCTCTGCCTTTTATTGTAGATTTCCCGACGTGCCAGGAGGTCCGCCAGATGGCGTCCGTTGATTGAGAGGGGAGGCATACTGTCACGCCTCACTGTGACACAATCGGTATTTAGTCTCTTCTTTTAGTCCCTCTTGTTTTGTTTGCTGCATCCATTCTTTTTTTGTGAACACAATACTACAATGAACACAAATGGCCTATTTATTACAAATATTGTTGATGCATTTGTCTAAAACAGACATGGGCAAATTAAGGCCTGGGGATTAAGCTTTTCAATCTGGCCCGCCGGACATTCCCAAATAATTTTTTTAGATCTTTAAGATCCAAACTGTAGCTGTCATTAAGATGTGCAGTGATGTTTTCAAATTACCGGAAGTCTTGAACTATACAAAGTATTCAAATGGTTGGAATCTGCGCTTTTGCATGATATACTAGTTACTATGGTAATCTAATTAGTTCCTATGGTAATCTAAGTCACAGCAGCTCAGACGAGGCACCAATCACTGTGGGTGGGGAGCATTTCCAGAGAGTGTTTGCGGAGCGGCTAGCCTGAAATGCGGGTGTCAGGGACAGACACGGAAGGAGATTTTTACAACAAAGTTCTGCAAGAAAAGTGATTGTAAAATGTGTCTATCGAGAGGGGGTGTGACGTTCATATGTTGTCAATATTCTGTGTTTTATCGTTTATAGTTAATAGTGTAAATCCCACATTCTTTATCTTCATGTAAATTCTGGGTGTCTCATTTAATAAAAAAAATTTTAATTACATTCCGTTTTTTAAGGCGGTCTGTCATAACGTTTTTAGCATTCAATCAGACATTATTGTGAGGTTTTGTATTAGTGTTCCTAAAAATAGATATACCGGACCCCAGACACATTTTTCTCTCTAAATTTGGCCCCCTGAGTCAAAATAATTGCCCAGGCCTGGTCTGCAACTACTAGTGAGCAATTATTCCTTGCCAAAACAATACATCCACCTCACAGCTGTGGCGTATCAAGATGTTGATGAGACATGATTATTGCGCAGGTGGTACCTAAGGTTTTCCATGTTAGAAAGACACTCTAAAATGTGCTATTTTACTGTCGGTATCTGGGGTGATTTTCCTCATAATAATCATATTGATAATAATAGAAGCATTTAAGTCCCATCTTAAAACTCATTTGTATACTCTAGCCTTTAAATAGACCCCCCTTTTAGACCAGTTGATCTGCCGTTTCTTTTCCTTTCTCCTCTGCTCCCCCCTCTCCCTTGTGGAGGGGAAGACACACAGGTCTGATGGCCATGGATGAAGTGCTGGCTGTCCAGAGTCGGGACCCGGGGTGGACTGCTCGCCTGTGCATCGGTTGGGGACATCTCTGCACTGCTGACCCGTCTCCGTTCGGGATGGTTTCTTGCTGGCCCCACTATGGACTGGACTCTTACTATTATGTTGGATCCACTATGGACTGGACTCTCACAATATTATGTCAGACCCACTCGACATCCATTGCATTCGGTCTCCCCTGGGGGGGGGGGGGGGGGGGGGGGGGGGTTTACCAACGACAACACCATGGAGCCGGGGGCCCCGCGGGCTTTGGCAGTTCCAGAAAAAAAAAACATTTTGGGTAAAAGCGGGGAGTAGAAATGACTCTCCATGTCATTTAAGAATTGTACATTTAGGGTAAAAGCAGGGAGTAGAAATGACTCTCTTGTCATTTAAGAATGGTGGGATTTTTTCCAAAGTGTCATCATTTTAGGGTACCAGCACTCTGGAGAAAATGCGGCGTGGTGCTTGGGAACAAGCATTGTCTAGGTGCGTGGCCCTTTAAGAAGCCAGACCTGCCTTGGTTCTCCACCTGGGTCAGGAATTCAAAATTAGTCCCTCTCCTAGCTGGAAGTCACCAAAAAAAAAGGACGTACATTTGCCCAAGTATAAATTTAGGGTAAAAGCAGGGAGTAGAAATGACTCTCTTGTCATTTAAGAATGGTGGGATTTTTTCAAAGTGTCATCATTTTAGGGTACCAGCACTCTGTGGAGAAACTGCGGCGTGGTGCTTGGGAACAAGCATTGTCTAGGTGCGTGGCCCTTTAACCAGGCCGACCTGCCTTGGTTCTCCACCTGGGTCAGGAATTCAAAATTAGTCCCTCTCCTAGCTGGAAGTCACCAAAAAAAAAGGACGTACATTTGCCCAAGTATAAATTTAGGGTAAAAGCAGGGAGTAGAAATGACTCTCTTGTCATTTAAGAATGGTGGGATATTTTCAAAGTGTCACCATTTTAGGGTACCAGCACTCTGTGGAGAAACTGCGGCGTGGTGCTTGGGAACAAGCATTGTCTAGGTGCGTGGCCCTTTAAGAAGCCAGACCTGCCTTGGTTCTCCACCTGGGTCAGGAATTCAAAATTAGTCCCTCTCCTAGCTGGAAGTCACCAAAAAAAAAGGACGTACATTTGCCCAAGTATAGATTTAGGGTAAAAGCAGGGAGTAGAAATGACTCTCTTGTCATTTAAGAATGGTGGGATTTTTTCAAAGTGTCATCATTTTAGGGTACCAGCACTCTGTGGAGAAACTGCGGCGTGGTGCTTGGGAACAAGCATTGTCTAGGTGCGTGGCCCTTTAACCAGGCCGACCTGCCTTGGTTCTCCACCTGGGTCAGGAATTCAAAATTAGTCCCTCTCCTAGCTGGAAGTCACCAAAAAAAAAGGACGTACATTTGCCCAAGTATAAATTTAGGGTAAAAGCAGGGAGTAGAAATGACTCTCTTGTCATTTAAGAATGGTGGGATATTTTCAAAGTGTCACCATTTTAGGGTACCAGCACTCTGTGGAGAAACTGCGGCGTGGTGCTTGGGAACAAGCATTGTCTAGGTGCATGGCCCTTTAAGAAGCCCGACCTGCCTTTGTTCTCCACCTGGGTCAGGAATTCAAAATTAGTCCCTCTCCTAGCTGGAAGTCACCAAAAAAAAAGGACGTACATTTGCCCAAGTATAAATTTAGGGTAAAAGCAGGGAGTAGAAATGACTCTCTTGTCATTTAAGAATGGTGGGATTGTCTAGGTACCTGTCCTTTTAAGAAGGCCGACCTGCCTTGGTTCTCCACCTGGGTCAGGAACTCAAAATTAGTCCCTCTCCGAGCTGGAAGTCACCAAAAAAAGGTGTAAATTTGCCTAAGTGTCTAGGTGCGTGGCCCTTTAAGAAGCCCGACCTGCCTTGGATCTCCACTCGGAGGTCACAATCAAAATTAGTCCCTCTCCTAGCTGGAAGTCACTAAAAAAAGTCGGGATTTTTTTCCAAGTGTCACATTTTAGGGTACCAGCACTCTGTGGAGAAAATGTGGCGTGGTGCTCGGGAACAAGCATTGTCTAGGTGCGTGGCCCTTTAACCAGGCCGACCTGCCTTGGTTCTCCACCTGGGTCAGGAATTCAAAATTAGTCCCTCTCCTAGTTGGAAGTCACACACAGAGGGCTGTAAATTTGCCCAAGTGTAAATTTAGGGTAAAAGCAGGGAGTAGAAATGACTCTCTTGTTATTTAAGAATGGTGGGATTTTTTCAAAGTGTCATCATTTTATGGTACCAGCACTCTGTGGAGAAACTGCGGCGTGGTGCTTGGGAACAAGCATTGTCTAGGTGCGTGGCCCTTTAAGAAGCCAGACCTGCCTTGGTTCTCCACCTGGGTCAGGAATTCAAAATTAGTCCCTCTCCTAGCTGGAAGTCACCAAAAAAAAAGGACGTAAATTTGCCCAAGTATAAATTTAGGGTAAAAGCAGGGAGTAAAAATTACTCTCTTGTCATTTAAAGGGGAACATTATCCCAATTTCAGAAGGGTTAAAACCATTAAAAATCAGTTCCCAGTGGCTTATTTTATTTTTCGAAGTTTTTTTTTAAAATTTTACCCATCATGCAATATCCCTAAAAAAAGCTTCAAAGTGCCTGATGATACACCCGTCCATTTTTCTGTGATGTCACACAGTGATGCCAATACAAACAAACAGCAAGGTATAGCGACATTAGCTCGGATTCAGACTCGGATTTCAGCGGCTTAACACTGTTTGATAAGATAATTACTAACAACTATGAACTAGGTTTACAGCATATGAAATACATTTGGCAACAACATGCACTTTGAGAGTGCAGACAGCCCATTTCAGGCGCGCTAAGAACATATATTTTTCCACGATTTCAGCACTCAGGTTAACCATACCAAAATAGACACAAAATACTGCATTACACAAGACTACCCGAATGTACTCGAACGATTGAAAAAAATAAATGTTTTTAAGCTAAATTATTGGTAAACACAGTTTATGTATAATAATTTACGTAAAACCGCGAGTAATGAATAAAGTTTTCACCAATTAATATATTCTGTAGACATACCCTCATCCGCTCTCTTTTCCTGAAAGCTGATCTGTCCAGTTTTGGAGTTGATGTCAGCATCTGCTTTGAGTGTCGCAGGATATCCACACATTCTTGCCATCTCTGTCGTAGCATAGCTTTCGTCGGTAAAGTGTGCGGAACAAACGACTGACCATTTCGTCGGCTTTCCCCACACCCTCGTATTTTGAACAAATTTCGTCCAATTTCTTGCCACTTTCGCATCTTTGGGCCACTGGTGCAACTTGAGTCCGTCCCTGTTCGTGTTGTTACACCCTCCGACAACACACCGACGAAAGTGAGAAAATGGCGGATTGCTTCCCGATGTGACGTCACGTTGTAACTTCATCGCTCCGAGAGCGAATAATAGAAAGGCGTTTAATCAGCCAAAATTCACCCATTGAGAGTTCGGAAATCGGTTAAAAAAAATATATGGTCTTTTTTCTGCAACATCAAGGTATATATTGACGCTTACATAGGTCTGGTGATAATGTTCCCCTTTAAGAATGGTGGGATTTTTTTCAAAGTGTCACCATTTTAGGGTACCAGCACTCTGTGGAGAAAATGCGGCATGGTGCTTGGGAACAAGCATTGTCTAGGTGTGTGGCCCTTTAAGAAGCCCGACCTGCCTTGGTTCTCCACCTGGGTCAGGAACTCAAAATTAGTCCCTCTCCTAGCTGGAAGTCACCAACAAAAAGCGTAAATTTGCCTAAGTGTCTAGGTGCGTGGCCCTTTAAGAAGCCCGACCTGCCTTGGATCTCCACTCGGAGGTCACAATCAAAATTAGTCCCTCTCCTAGCTGGAAGTCACTAAAAAAAGTCGGGATTTTTTTTCCAAGTGTCACATTTTAGGGTACCAGCACTCTGTGGAGAAAATGCGGCGTGGTGCTTGGGAACAAGCATTTCATTCCCGCAAGTGAAACCCAATAAACGGGCCAAGTGATGTCTTAGGGGCCCTATTTTAGTCATTAGGGGCCATATTTTCAGACAGTTTGGCATATTTCGGTGACGCCGAGGAGTCCTTCAGGTGGTCCTCTCCAAGGTTTCTCATAGTCATTCACATCGACGTCCCACTGGGGTGAGTTTTTCCTTGCCCTTATGTGGGCTCTGTACCGAGGATGTCGTTGTGGCTTGTGCAGCCCTTTGAGACACTTGTGATTTAGGGCTCAATAAATAAACATTGATAGTGTGTGCCAATTAATTTTTTCCTCAGCATTTTCCATATTTGAGTTCAACTCAGGAAAAATAGGATCAAAAACAAAAGTGTTTAATTTTGTTTTTGTTGCGTGTGCTTCAAGATATCATCGGCGGTCACTCGAACGAGTATGACGATCCTCCTGGTAGGGGTGTATCCCTTTATGGAGAATGCCTGTGCGTGACTTTGTTTAACGTGGGGAGACTGGTGCACAGACAGTCACCACACGATCCTTGACAGAATCGGGTCAGGGTCCAGTGGCATGGAGTCCAAGACGACTGGGGACCCTTTTCTGCTGCAGCCTTCTTCCGCCATCGCAGCCATTGTGGTAGTTCTTAAATCTACCGTCTTCCGCCTGCTCCGCCGTTGAGGTGTTCACCGTATCCCTGGCTTCGGGGCAGTCAGGTACTAGGCCTTTGCCAAGGGCCACCTGGGGTAACAGTACTAAAGGGGTTAACCTCCTAGTGCCCCAAGACCCCATAGAGGAGCCTCCACTGCCGGATGAACTTTAAAGGGGAACATTATCACAATTTCAGAAGGGTTAAAACCATTAAAAATCAGTTCCCAGTGGCTTATTATATTTTTCGAAGTTTTTTTCAAAATTTTACCCATCACGCAATATCCCTAAAAAAAGCTTCAAAGTGCCTGATTTTAACCATCGTTATAAACACCCGTCCATTTTCCTGTGACGTCACATAGTGAATACAAACAAACATGGCGGAAAGAACAGCAAGATATAGCGACATTAGCTCGGATTCAGACTCGGATTTCGGCGGCTTAAGCGATTCAACAGATTACGCATGTATTGAAACGGATGGTTGTAGTGTGGAGGCAGGTAGCGAAAACGAAATTGAATAAGAAACTGAAGCTATTGAGCCATATCGTTTTGAACCGTATGCAAGCGAAACCGACGAAAACGACATGACAGCCAGCGACACGGGAGAAAGCGAGGACAAATTCGGCGATCGCCTTCTAACCAACGATTGGTATGTGTTTGTTTGGCATTAAAGGAAACTAACAACTATGAACTAGGTTTACAGCATATGAAATACATTTGGCAACAACATGCACTTTGAGAGTGCAGACAGCCCAATTTTCATCAATTAATATATTCTGTAGACATACCCTCATGTCAGCAGGCCAGGGAAGCTAGGGTCAATATTCTTCTCTTGATCATCTTCGGTGGCATAAGGGACGGTGTGAGCCAAGACATCCAGGGGGTTTAGCTCGCTCGTCTGCGGGAACAAACTGCCGCCATTGCTTGCCGTGCTACCGAGGTCCTTTGTCCCTGAATTGCTCACACACTCCGGCAGATTCAATGGAGGTCTGGCGGCAGATTTATTTGACTTTATCGTTGGAAATGCATCTGCTTTGAGTGTCGCAGGATATCCACACATTCTTGCCATCTCTGTCGTAGCATAGCTTTCGTCGGTAAAGTGTGCGGAACAAACGTCCAATTTCTTGCCACTTTCGCATCTTTGGGCCACTGGTGCAACTTGAATCCGTCCCTGTTCGTGTTGTTACACCCTGCGACAACACACCGACGAGGCATGATGTCTCCAAGGTACGGAAAACAGTCGAAAAAACGGAAAATAACAGAGCTGATTTGACTCGGAGTTTGAGAAAATGGCGGATTGCTTCCCGATGTTGCGTCACATTGTGACGTCATCGCTCCGAGAGCGAATATTAGAAAGGCGTTTAATTCGCCAAAATTCACCCATTTAGAGTTCGGAAATCGGTTAAAAAAAAAAAAAGGTCTTTTTTCTGCAACATCAAGGTATATATTGACGCTTACATAGGTCTGGTGATAATGTTCCCCTTTAAATAGTCTGGATTGCGAAAACAGGAAAATACCAACAAAACAGGAAAAAACACCAAAATAGGAGCGCAGGAAAAGGACTAAAGCACTACACAGGAAAACAGCAAAAAAGTCCAAATAAGTCACGGTGTGATGTGACAGGTGGTGACAGTACACCTACTTTGAGACTATATTGATGCATGCTTGTTTATGGTTTAAATTCATATCCAACAATTGCGAGAACGACTTTTTATTGTCAATATCGGCTACTGAGTTTAATTTTTTAATGATTTCTGCTTTTGGGGTGCCTCAGGATTTTTTCAATGAAAAAAAACGTGCCTTGGCTCAAAAAAGGTTGAAAAACACTGATTTAGCTCATTCACGTAAGAGACTAAGGGGCTTCACGGTGGCAGAGGGGTTAGTGCATCTGCCTCACAATACGAAGGTCCTGAGTAGTCTTGGGTTCAATCCCGGGCTCGGGATCTTTCTGTGTGGAGTTTGCATGTTCTCCCCGTGACTGCGTGGGTTCCCTCCGGGTACTCCGGCTTCCTCCCACTTCCAAAAGACATGCACCTGGGGATAAGTTGATTGGCAACACTAAATTGGCCCTAGTGTGTGGATGTGAGTGTGAATGTTGTCTGTCTATCTGTGTTGGCCCTGCGATGAGGTGGGGACTTGTCCAGGGTGTACCCCGCCTTCCGCCCGATTGTAGCTGAGATAGGCTCCAGCGCCCCCCGCGACCCCAAAGGGAATAAGCGGTAGAAAATGGATGGATGGACGTAAGAGACTAGACGTATAAGATTTCATGGGATTTAGCGATTAGGAGTGACAGATTGTTTGGTAAACGTATAACATGTTCTGTATCTTATAGTTATTTGAATGACTCTTACCATATTATGTTACGTTAACATACCAGGCACCTTCTCAGTTGGTTATTTATGCCTCATATAACGTACACTTATTCAGCCTGTTGTTCACTATTCTTTATTTATTTTAAATTGCCTTTCAAATGTCTATTCTTGGTGTTGGGTTTTATCAAATAAATTTCCCCAAAAAATGCGACTTATACTCCAGTGCGACTTATATATGTATTTTTCCTTCTTTATTATGCATTTTCGGCAGGTGCAACTTGTACTCCGGAGCGACTTATAGTCCGAAAAATACGGTACCTGGACCACAAGGAATTGTTTAAAATGTAGACTAACATCATCACAGGTCCCCTTTAAAGTGATGTAGGTGCTGTGTAGCCTTTGACCTAGTTTTTATTTACTAATCTCATTTATTAATATTATTTCTTTTTCTATGTTTTATCTTATTTTGCAGTTAAAACCCTGCCTGTATTTGGTATACACGATTTAAATTAAATCCTCAAATCTGAAATTGGAAATGATTTTGTTTATTTTACAAAGTATGTCTTCATTTTTAGTACACACTACTTAATAAGCAAACTGGTCTAACATATGCAGGGACAAGCGGTAGAAAATGGATGGATGGATGCATATACAGTTATTTATTTGGCATTAGCATTTACTTTACGTTTAGACTGCAGTCACATTTAAAAAGATCAGATTTCAGATGGATTCGGATTACCTAGTCCAAATATTAAGTGAAAATATCAGATTTGAAGCAAAAAATATATATATATAATTGTGTCACTTGAGGGCAACAAAAAAATCAGATTTGGTGTGCAGTGTAAACGGAGCCTTAATACTCACCATAAACACACATTCTCACTTTCAGGTAAAGACGGACATTTCATTTTCTACCAACGGGTACCATGCTGAATTGCAGTATCAGGGCTCCATTGATGATGCCTTTTTATTGTTTTCATATACAGAATTAAGTCAATGTACCGTATTTTCCGGACTATAAGGCGCACTTAAAATCTTTTTTTCCCCTCAAAAATCAACAGTGTGCCTTATAACCCGGTGCGCCTAATGTAAGGAATAATTCTGGTTTTGCTTACCGACCTCGAAGCTATTTTATTTGGTACATGGTGTAATGATAAGTGTGACTAGCAGATGGCAGTCAAATATAAGAGACACGTGTAGACTGCAATATGATGGCAGTCACACATAAGAGATACGTGTAGACTGCAATATGATGGCTGTCACACATAAGAGATACGTGTAGACTGCAATATGTTGGCTGTCACACACAACTGCAATATGACTCAAGTAAACAACACCTGAGATTGGTAGGCCGAGTCATACCAAAGACTATGAAAATGGGACCCATTACCTCCCTGCTTGGCACTCAGCATCAAGGGTTGGAATTGGGGGTTAAATCACCAAAATGATTCCCGAGCGCGGCCACCGCTGCTGCTCCCCTCACCTCCCAGTGGGTGGAACAAGGGGATGGGTCAAATGCAGAGGGTAATTTCACCACACCTAGCATGTGTGTGTGACTATCAGTGGTACTTTAACTTTTAACTTTAACCAATATTTTATATAGGAATAATTTTGGTTTTGCTTGCCGACCTCGAAACCATTTTATTTGGTACATGGTGTAATGATAAGTGTGACCAGTAGATGGCAGTCAAACATAAGAGATAAGTGTAGACTGCAATATGGTGGCAGTCACACACAAGAGATATGTGTAGACTGCAATATGAACCAAGTAAACAAAACCAACATTTTATATGTTCCATTGAAAATATAGAACATTACACACGGCGCTCAAAAATCTATCAAAATGTTTTAGTAGGACTTTGGTAAGCTATGAAGCCGCACCGCTTGATGGATTGTACTGTGCTTCAACATACCAGTATTATTATGGTGTGTGTATAAGGTAAGACATGATCTGGCATTTTGTTTCGCAATATTAATGAAAAGCAACTTTTCTTACCTTCTGGTACCTGCTGATCTGTATTTGGGATCTGCATAAATCCTGAAAAATTGCGCGCTTCCACCTTTGTAGTCTGTGCCGACACCATAGTCAATAAGCTTCTTTTTCTCTATCTTCTTGTTATGGGACATTCATCCTCCGCTGTTGCCATTTCTTATATGAAGTAGTTTAAAGTTCTTACTTATATCTGTCAGTAAACTCGCCATGCAAGCGCTAAAACATACCGGTGTAGTGAGTTTACATTATTCACCCAAGGAACTTTAGTTATTAGAGAGATCCGGTCGGACGGTTTTCCACGGGACACATTTCCGGTGTTGTTGTTTACGGATGAGGAGATGCTGCTCCGTTATTGATTGAAGTAAAATTCTGAATGTCATTAAAACAGTTAGCTCCATCTTTTGACACTTCTTCCACTCCCGTCCTTGCACGCTACACCGCTACAACAAAGATGACGGGGAGAAGACGCCGCCGAAGGTGAGCCACGTAAATAAGACCGCCCACAAAATGGCGCATCCGGAAGCGACTGTCAGAAAGCAGCTTGGAGAAAACATAATTAAAACATAATCTAAGCAACATTTTGACCAAAGAACCACCATTACATGTTATGTAGACCACAAGGAAGTGTTTTACATTTAGAAAATCATCCATGCATTCGTTACGTCTCATCTTGATAACTGTAACGTATTATTTACGGGTCTCCCTATGTCTAGCATTAAAAGATTACAGTAGGTACAAAATGCGGCTGCTAGACAAGAAGAAGAAAGTTTGATCATATTACGCCTATACTGGCTCACCTGCACTGGATTCCTGTGCACTTAAGATGTGACTTTAAAGGGGAACATTATCACCAGACCTATGTAAGCGTCAATATATACCTTGATGTTGCAGAAAAAAGACCATATATTTTTTTTAACCGATTTCCGAACTCTAAATGGGTGAATTTTGGCGAATTAAACGCCTTTCTATTATTCGCTCTCGGAGCGATGACGTCACGTTGTGACGTCACATCGGGAAGCAATCCGCCATTTTCTCACTTTCGTCGGTGTGTTGTCGGAGGGTGTAACAACACGAACAGGGACGGATTCAAGTTGCACCAGTGGCCCAAAGATGCGAAAGTGGCAAGAAATTGGACGAAATTTGTTCAAAATACGAGGGTGTGGGGAAAGCCGACGAAATGGTCAGTCGTTTGTTCCGCACACTTTACCGACGAAAGCTATGCTACGACAGAGATGGCAAGAATGTGTGGATATCCTGCGACACTCAAAGCAGATGCTGACATCAACTCCAAAACTGGACAGATCAGCTTTCAGGAAAAGAGAGCGTATGAGGGTATGTCTACAGAATATATATATTCCATCCATCCATCCATCTTCTTCCGCTTATCCGAGGTCGGGTCGCGGGGGCAGCAGTTTAAGCAAGGAAGCCCAGACTTCCCTCTCCCCAGCCACTTCGTCCAGCTCCTCCCGAGGGATCCCAAGGTGTTCCCAGGCCAGCCGGGAGAGATAGTCTTCCCAGCGTGTCCTGGGTCTTCCCCGTGGCCTCCTACCGGTCGGACGTGCCCGAAACACCTTCCTAGGGAGGCGTTCGGGTGGCATCCTGACCAGATGCCCGAACCACCTCATCTGGCTCCTCTCGATGTGGAGGAGCAGCGGCTTTACTTTGAGCTTCCCCCGAATGACAGAGCTTCTCACCCTATCTCTAAGGGAGAGCCCCGCCACTCGGCGGAGGAAACTCATTTCGGCCGCTTGTACCCGTGATCTTGTCCTTTCGGTCATGACCCAAAGCTCATGACCATAGGTGAGGATGGGAACGTAGATCGACCGGTAAATCGAGAGCTTTGCCTTCCGGCTCAGCTCCTTCTTCACCACAACGGATCGATACAGCGTCCGCATTACTGAAGACGCCGCACCGATCCGCCTGTCGATCTCACGATCCACTCTTCCCCCACTCGTGAACAAGACTCCGAGGTACTTGAACTCCTCCACTTGGGGCAAGATCTCCTCCCCAACCCGGAGATGGCACTCCACCCTTTTCCGGGAGAGAACCATGGACTCGGACTTGGAGGTGCTGATTCCCATCCCAGTCGCTTCACACTCGGCTGCGAACCGATCCAGTGAGAGCTGAAGATCTTGGCCGGAGGAAGCCATCAGGACCACATCATCTGCAAATAGCAGTGACCTAATCCTGCAGCCACCAAACCAGATCCACTCAACGCCCTGACTGCGCCGAGAAATTCTGTCCATAAAAGTTATGAACAGAATCGGTGACAAAGGGCAGCCTTGGCGGAGTCCAACCCTCACTGGAAACGTGTCCGACTTACTGCCGGCAATGCGGACCAAGCTCTGACACTGATTATACAGGGAGCGAACTGCCACAATAAGACAGTTCGTTACCCCATACTCTCTGAGCACTCCCCACAGGACTTCCCGGGGTACACGGTCGAATGCCTTCTCCAAGTCCACAAAGCACATGTAGACTGGTTGGGCAAACTCCCATGCACCCTCAAGGACCCTGCCGAGAGTATAGAGCTGGTCCACAGTTCCACGACCAGGACGAAAACCACACTGTTCCTCCTGAATCCGAGGTTCGACTATCCGGCGTAGCCTCCTCTCCAGTACACCTGAATAGACCTTACCGGGAAGGCTGAGGAGTGTGATCCCACGATAGTTGGAACACACCCTCCGGTCCCCCTTCTTAAAGAGAGGAACCACCACCCCGGTCTGCCAATCCAGAGGTACCGCCCCCGATGTCCACGCGATGTTGCAGAGTCTTGTCAACCAAGACAGCCCCACAACATCCAGAGCCTTAAGGAACTCCGGGCGGATCTCATCCACCCCCGGGGCCTTGCCACCGAGGAGCTTTTTAACTACCTCGGCAACCTCAGCCCCAGAAATAGGAGAGCCCACCACAGATTCCCCAGGCCCTGCTTCCTTATAGGAATACAGAATATATTAATTGATGAAAACTTTATTCATTACTCGCAGATTTACGTAAATTATTATACATAAACTGTGTTTACCAATAATTTAGCTTAAAAACATGTATTTTTTTCAATCATTCGAGTACATTCGGGTAGTCTTGTGTAATGTAGTATTTTGTGTCTATTTAGGTATGGTTAACCTGAGAGCTGAAATCGTGGAAAAATATATGTTCTTAGCGCGCCTGAAATGGGCTGTCTGCACTCTCAAAGTGCATGTTGTTGCCAAATGTATTTCATATGCTGTAAACCTAGTTCATAGTTGTTAGTTTCCTTTAATGCCAAACAAACACATACCAATCGTTGGTTAGAAGGCGATCGCCGAATTCGTCCTCGCTTTCTCCCGTGTCGCTGGCTGTCGTGTCGTTTTCGTCGGTTTCGCTTGCATACGGTTCAAACCGATATGGCTCAATAGCTTCGGTTTCTTCTTCAATTTCGTTTTCGCTACCTGCCTCCACACTACAACCATCCGTTTCAATACATGCGTAATCTGTTGAATCGCTTAAACCGCTGAAATCCGAGTCTGAATCCGAGCTAATGTCGCTATAGCTTGCTGTTCTATCCGCCATGTTTGTTTGTGTTGGCATCACTATGTGACGTCACAGGAAAATGGACGGGTGTATATAACGATGGTTAAAATCAGGCACTTTGAAGCTTTTTTTAGGGATATTGCGTTATGGGTAAAATTTTGACAAAAACTTCGAAAAATAAAATAAGCCACTGGGAACTGATTTTTAATGGTTTTAACCCTTCTGAAATTATGATAATGTTCCCCTTTAAGGTTTTACTACTTACGTATAAAATACTACACGGTCTAGCTCCAGCCTATCTTGCGGATTGTATTGTACGATATGTCCCGGCAAGAAATCTGCGTTCAAAGAACTCCGGCTTATTAGTGATTACCAGAGCCCCAAAAAAGTCTGCGGGCTATAGAGCGTTTTCTATTCGGGCTCCAGTACTCTGGAATGCCCTCCCGGTAACAGTTAGAGATGCTACCTCAGTAGAAGCATTTAAGTCCCATCTTAAAACTCATTTGTATACTCTAGCCTTTAAATAGACCCCCTTTTTAGACCAGTTGATCTGCCGTTTCTTTTCTTTTCTCCTCTGCCCCCCTCTCTCTTGTGGAGGGGGGGCCACAGGTCCGGTGGCCATGGATGAAGTGCTGGTTATCCAAAGTCGGAACCCGGGGTGGACCGCTCGCCTGTGTATCGGTTGGGGACCTGGTCTCCTGCTGGCCCCACTATGGACTGGACTCTCACTATTATGTTAGATCCACTATGAACTGGACTCTCACACTATTATGTTAGATCCACTATGGACTGGACTCTCACTATTATGTTAGATCCACTATGGACTGGACTCTCACACTGTTATGTTAGATCCACTATGGACTGGACTCTCACACTGTTATGTTAGATCCACTATGGACTGGACTCTCACTATTATGTAAGATCCACTATGGACTGAACTCTCACTATTATGTTAGATCCACTATGGACTGGACTCTCACTATTATGTTAGATCCACTATGGACTGGACTCTCACAATATTATGTTAGATCCACTATGGACTGGACTCTCACTATTATGTTAGATCCACTATGGACTGGACTCTCACACTGTTATGTTGGATCCACTATGGACTGGACTCTCACTATTATGTTAGATCCACTATGGACTGGACTCTCACTATTATGTTAGATCCACTATGAACTGGACTCTCACAATATTATGCTAGATCCACTCACATCCATTGCACCGGTCGCCCAGGGGTGGGGGTTCCCACATCTGTGGTCCCCTCCAAGGTTTCTCATTGTCCCATTGGGTTGAGTTTTTCCTTGCCCTGATGTGGGATCTGAGCCGAGGATGTCGTTGTGGCTTGTGCAGCCCTTTGAGACACTTGTGATTTAGGGCTATATAAGTAAACATTGAACATTGAAGAAAAAAAGAAGAATAATATGACCCCTTTAATACATCCTATAATCAGGTGTGCCTTATATATGAAATAAGATCGAAAATAGACCATTCATTGGCAGTGCGCCCTATAATCCGTTGCGCCCTATGGACTGGAAAATACGGTACTCAGGATTGATCGATTTAACTCAGATATTCTATTCTAGAACCGAAAACCCTGAGTTTCCAATTTTGCAGCAAGTCAACTCAAAGTTCAGGATTAGACTCAGAGTTTGTTTTTGGTCTACATTGAAGCTTTGGGATGAACACCAGGGGTTAAAAGGGCTATTTTGCCATACTCTTGTAGCAGCTGGCAAAAAAAGTAACTATATGCGATAAAATAAACAAAATAAAACTGTAAATAAATCTATTAAATTGATTTTTAGAGTATTATAATGACAAAATAAAATAAATCAATCTAACTTTAGAAATAATGTCATGTTTTGATTTGGGGGACGGGCCAAAACAGGGTCGATGGTCAGGTTTTTGACAGGGTCAGCCATTTTCCTGGCCTGCAATAATAAGCCTGATGGAACACAAGAGTAGCTTCTTACCAGTGCTGCTCATGCTGTCAGTCTGCAGTCAGTTGTCAGATGATGCTGAAAATAAAGATCTCATGAAGGATGCCAGCAGCTGAGGCCCACATCCTACTGCACCCCCCCACTTTAGAAAGTATGCCGCTCGGCTGGTAGTAATGGGGAGGGCGGTCCTGGGTGGATGTGAGTGATGGATTTCTGGGGATAATAGTACCCCGTCCTGCTGCAGACACACTGCGGCAACGCCTCTCTCTCAGTAACGCAGGCAGCTTGGGCGTGACCTGCTGGGCAAAAACATGTCAAGTCAGAAAGAGGAAGTAGCATTCGTTTCCTGGTTTGACCTCCAAAATAAAGTCAAAACATTTTTCTAATTCTTTAAAAAAGAAAAAATATAAATACGAAAATAAATGTTGTGACTTTTTTTTTTTTTATTGTGCATATGTTATGTGAGGATTTTAAAAGATCCAAAAACTAACAATATATACTAGAGATGTCCGATATTAATCGGCCGATAAATGTTTTAAAATGTAATTATCGGTATCGTTTTTTAAATTTTTGGTATAGTTTTTTTATTTTTTTTATTAAATCAACATAAAAAACACAAGATACACTTACAATTAGTACACCAACCCAAAAAACCTCACTCCCCCATTTACACTCATTCACACAAAAGGGTTGTTTCTTTCTGTTATTAATATTCTGGTTCCTACATTATATATCAATATATATCAATACAGTCTGCAAGGGATACAGTCCGTAAGCACACATGATTGTGCGTGCTGCTGGTCCACTAATAGTACTAACCTTTAACAGTTAATTTTACTCATTTTCATTAATTACTAGTTTCTATGTAACTGTTTTTATATTGTTTTACTTTCTTTTTTATTCAAGAAAATATTTTTTATTTATTTATCTTATTTTATTTCATTATTATTTTTTAAAAAGGACCTTATCTTCACCATACCTGGTTGTCCAAATTAGGCATAATAATGTGTTAATTCCATGACTGTATATATCGGTATCGGTTGATATCGGTATCGGTAATTAAGGGTTTGGTCAATATCGGAATATCGGCAAAAAGCCATTATCAGACATCCCTAATATATACACTTCTTTTTTGTTCTCATTGTTCCCATTGGAATAAGTTTTTTCTTGTCCTGATGTGGGGTCAGGTGTCTTGGTTTGTGCAGTCCTTTGAGGCATTTGTGAGTAAGGGCTGTATAAACAGACTTTGATTGATAGATTTTTTTTAAAATAATAATAGAAATAAAAATAAAACTGATCAAACGTGTATAATTTTTGAAAATAATCTTCAAATTTTAAATGCAAGGAAAAAATAAATAAATGTAATCATTTGTGTTTTTGATACTAATTGTACATACAATTATTATTTTTTTTAATATTAATCAGATTCGGAAATATATATACATAGTTAAATGTTGTTACCCACATACGAAAAACGAGCAGGCACCTGCTGCATATGCCACAACAGAAGAAAAAAAAAGAAAAGAGATGGACACTTTTACGGAGCGGAGAAGGGACGCCTCGCCGGGGTCCGGGGCCGGGGTCCGGGACAGAGGCCCCTTCCCCCGAGAGGGCCCCACCGGGAGCCGTAGCTGAGGCGATCCGCGAGAAGGGCCCGACGCACGTCCAGGGTCACCACCGCGCCCACCGCACCGACACCCCGCCTCGTCCGCCTTCGCCGCGGCCGGCGTCACGCGCAGCAGGTAAGCAGCTTACCTGCCCGCCACCCCCGTGGCCGGGGGCTCATAACAGGGGTCACTCCGCGCGCAGTGCGCTCACGAAAGGGGTGGGGCTCACCCTGGTTGATATAGAGAGCAGGACGGTGGCCATGGAAGTCAGAACCCGCTAAGGAGTGTGTAACAACCCACCTGCCGAATCAACTAGCCCTGAAAATGGATGGCGCTGGAGCGTCGGGCCCATACCCGGCCGTCGCCGGCAGCGAGACGCGCTTGGAGGTGCGCTCAGCGCGGCTCCCATATGATTGCGCACTGGTGTGCGTCTGGGTCGTGACAGCGTGGCACGCGAATGTTTGTGCTGCATTGGATCAGTCTCCTTTCTTTAACAGGCAAAAGCTTTATAACCTCACCATACCTGCCAACTTTTGAAATCAGAAAAACCTAGTAGCCAGGGTCCAAGGGCCGCAGGCCCCGGTAGGTCCAGGACAAAGTCCTGGTGGAGGGTTCAGGGCTTCGCCCCCCGACGCAAAATGATTATTAGCATTCAGACAGGTTAAAATGTTGCTAAAACCATCACTTTTCTATCAGTCACAGTGACTTTTCAAAACAAAAATATTACAGCAAAAATCATATGGGTTGATTGACATGTTTATTCTGTAAGCTAACTTCAATAGTTTGAAATTATTTTGACAGTTAATGCCAGTTATCCTGTCAACCTTTCACAAGACTTCAATTTGTTAATTGAAAGTATAAACAGTATAAACACTTTTTACAGTAAACAAATGGTAAAACAGTACTAAACAATTCCATTAAAAAAAAATTGGTGTCATTATTAACTTTCTGTCCAAGCTTGTATAATCTACTGCCTTGTTCAATTGTAAAAAATATTCTGTGCCTAAAATTCACATTTCTATCACAATTATCATACTGTAAACATGGTAAGCTAACTTCATTAAAATTAATAGTCCTGTCAATAGCATGGAATTACAATTCAAATGTAGTTTTTTTGTAAGCCTTTCAAAAGAATTCAAAATATGAAAAATTAATGAAAATTAATTTAAGCCATCAGACACTTGAAAAGTGGCACATCACATCTCTAATGTAATCATTTTAACTTTTCAACAGAAATAGCACTGCAAAAATATTAAGGACATACTTCTGTATTTTGGTAGTTATGCTGTCAACATTTAACAAGATTTCTTCAACTTGGACTTGAAAGCATAAATAGTACAAACACTTTTAACAGTATAACAGTACTAAACAATTCCAATAGATAACATTGGTGTCATTACCTTTTTGTGGCTAAAATCCAAATTTATTCTATCAGATTGATCATACTGCAAAAATGATATGGTAACTTTATGATAAGTTTACTTGAAGTGGCATAAAACACTGAAAGTGATTGTTCCTATAACCCCTTTGTTTCAAATGTTTGTTCCACTTGTGGCAGTCGGGCACCAGCATACCGTCTTTGACAACTTGAAGTGGCATAAAACACTGAAAGTGATTGTTCCTATAACCCCTTTGTTTTAAATGTTTTATGCCACTTCAAGTTGTCAAAGACGTGCTGTGAAATACAGCCGACAGGATTGCGCACCAAACACGAAGCAAGGCCAAAGTGCATGCATGGTGCAGGAGAACAAAGGACTTCTTTCATTTAAGGTTTGTGATAAACCATCAAACTCATTCGTTAAAAGGACTCTATAGTAATATAAAGCGAGTTTTTCTGGACATTATCATGCAAGAAAAGTTTTTTTTTGGTACCGCGATCACCGCGTAATGATTTTTAAAGGTTGCATTACAAACATTTAACTGTCCCATGTGATCAGCCAGTGCGATTGGAAGTCCATGCTCAATTATTGCCTCCGTAAATAAAACTTCGGCATTTATCACATCCAAAGAATCTGTTTGGGCGACGAAAAACGTTGAAAGTTTTCCACTTGTATCGCTAGCAACGGCATTAGACTTGTGTTTTTTTGTCCCAACATGGTCTTTTACATCGCTAATTCCTCCGTGTCCGATCAAAAAATCTTGTCTGCACAAGGTGCAATTCGCGTAGTTTTCACCCTTTTTTTTTTAAATGAATGAAAAACCATTTTTTTTATCACTGCAACCGTAACCCGGAATAGGTTGATGAAAACCGTACGAATTACGGGAAAACCGGAGTAGTTGGCAGGTATGCCTCACTAATGCCTTGCATCGTCTATATTAGATATATAACAACGGGCGGGTGCGGGCGGATGGCGGGCGGGTGCGGTTCTGATCAAATGTTACATCGGGTGGATGGCGGATGGTTGACGACTTTCTGATGCGGTTGCAGATGAAATAATTGCCTATCCGCGCATCTCTAATACATATATATATATATATATATATACATATATACATATATATATATATACATATATACATATATATACAGACATACATACATACATACATATATATATATACACAGACATACATACATATACATATATATATATATATATATATATATATAATAATCTTGATCATACTTGCCAACCCTCCCGGATTTTCCGGGAGACTACCGAAATTCAGCGCCTCTCCCGAAAACCTCCCGGGACAAATTTTCTCCCGAAAATCTCCCGAAATTCAGGCCGAGCTAGAGGCCACGCCCCCTCCATCTCCATGCGGACCTGACTTGTTTACACGTTGTGTAAATGGTAAATAAAAACAGAATACAATGATTTGCAAATCCTTTTCAACTTATATTCAATTGAATAGACTGCAAAGGCAAGATATTTAACGTTCGAACTGAGAAACACAATTTTTTTTTGCAAATAATCATTAACTTAATGGCAGCAACAGCGACTGACTGTAGTTACTGACAGCGGTTTTCTGAAGTGTTCCTGAGCCCATGTGGTAATATCCTTTACACATGCCTGAGGGATCGAAGGTCACGGCCATTGCCGGTTACGTGCAGTGATTTCTCCAGATTCTTTGAACCTTTTGATGATATTACAGACCTTAGATGGTGAAGTCCCTAAATTCCTTGCAATAGCTCGTTGAGAAATGCTGTTCTTAAACTGTTCGACAATTTGCTCACGCATTTGTTCACAAAGTGGTGACCCTCACCCCATCCTTGTTTGTGAATGACTGAGCATTTCACGGAAGTTGCTTTTATACCCAATCATGGCACCCACCTGTTCCCAATTAGCCTGTTCCAAATAAATGTTTGATGAGCATTCCTCAACTTTTTGAGTCTTTTTTTTGCCTGCAACATGTTTTGAAACATGTGGCAACCATCAAATACTAAATGAGCTAATACTTGCAAAAAATAACAAAGTTTACAAGTTCGAACGTTAAGTATCTTGTCTTTGCAATGTATTCAATTGAATATAGGTTGCAAATCATTGTATTCTGTTTTTATTTACGATTTACACAACGGGCCAACTTCACTGGTTTTGGGTTTTGTTGAAGCTCTGCGTATTTTTATGGCTGGAATGCGGAACGTCAACGGCATGTCAGTAAACGTTCCGCAGGTGGTGGAATCGGACAAATGGACAAAAAACAGAAAGTGTCCGCCGCCGTGCGGGTGCTGTTCCGCAGCCACTTTGGATCTAGTGGACATTCGGTGTAAGGACTTTCATTGTAGAGTCTGATTAGTTTGCTTTTACTCATCATCGACGATCAGTCGAATTGATGGCATTTTTTTTTTAATAGAAATAAACAGATTGTGATATGTATTGTGTATACTGCCTGGTCACTAGGTTAAATAATAGAACTTATAAAATAAATAGTCTTACATTAAAATCAATTCATTTTAGAATAGATTTTAAAACCTTGCTGTTTGTTTTTAAAGCTTTACATGGACTGGCACCTCAGTATATCTCGGACCTCATCCAAATTTACAGGTCCGAGAGCCAGCTACTGCTCTTGGTGCCTAAGACGAGACTTAAAACCAGGGGAGACAGGGCCTTCTCTGTGGTTGGCCCTAAGCTCTGGAACACTCTACACAACACACGTGAGTTGTGTGGTCTTCTGTCCTCTGTTTTTTTTTTATAAATTTTGATTTCTAATTACTGTTTTAATTGGTTTTACCCTTTAAAATCGTTTTTAATCATATTTATTTTTATATTGTTTTTATATTGGTTTTATATTTATTTATTTTTTGTTTTTATTCAGCCATTGGTGGAGCATAATATTGTTTTTAATATTGTTTTTAACATGACTGTGCAGCACTTTGGAAACATTCTTGTTGTTTAAATGTGCTATATAAATAAAGTGGATTGGATTGGATTGAAAGTGAACAAAACAAAGACTTTTTCCACCTCAAAAAAAAGGCTAAACAACAGTGGCACCAAGAGGACATCAAACTTGACTAAATAGATCAGTAAAGTTAAGTTAAGTTAAAGTTAAAGTACCAATGATTGTCACACACACACTAGGTGTGGTGAAATTTGTCCTCTGCATTTGACCCATCCCCTTGTTCACCCCCTGGGAGGTGAGGGGAGCAGTGGGCAGCAACAGTGCCGCGCCCGGTAATCATTTTGGTGATTTAACCCCCAATTCCAACCCTTGATGCTGAGTGCCAAGCCGGGAGGTAATGGGTCCCATTTTTATAGTCTTTGGTATGACAACCTACCGATCTCAGGGCGGACACTCTAACCACTAGGCCACTGAGTAGGTAATAACAGAGTTTGTGTATGTGAACCAACAGAAGAATAATGACCTTTTTCTACTTGTTTGGCGTGATTTGGCCAGTCAGAGGCGTTTGAAGGCATGGCGAGCTCCGGGTGTGACAGCAGCGCGTCTCAACGAGCCTTAATCCCATACCAAATGTAGGAACATCCTCCCAACACTATACGTTAAAAGATTATTGTGTGCAGACAATCAGATTTTGAGACATGATGTCCCATCAGGAAGTCGTCTGAAAGTGACGGCCGATACTATGATGCATCTCGCACTCTCTAAAAAACTATGTCTGCACACATGAATTTTTTCCTAATATTTAAATAAAACATCATGAATACAATCAATGTATCCTGTCAACACACCACAGCAGGTATTAACTTGCATCTCTCCAAATACTAATATCAGATGATTGAGCTGCGAAGTTGATCGTCGAATTCGACCTCTCCGAATCGAATCGCCAAATGTCAAATTCTTCGAAGACATTCCATCCATGCATCCATATTCTTCCGCTTATCCGAGGTCGGGTCGCGGGGGCAGCAGCCTAAGCAGGGAAGCCCAGACTTCCCTCTCCCCAGCTACTTCGTCCAGCTCTTCCCGGGGGATCCCGAGGCGTTCCCAGGCCAGCCGGGAGACATAGTCTTCCCAACGTGTCCTGGGTCTTCCCCGTGGCCTCCTACCGGTCGTACGTGCCCTAAACACCTCCCTAGGGAGGCGTTCGGGTGGCATCCTGACCAGATGCCCGAACCACCTCATCTGGCTCCTCTCCATGTGGAGGAGCAGTGGCTTTACTTTGAACTCCCCCCGGATGGCAGAGCTTCTCACCCTATCTCTAAGGGAGAGCCCCGCCACCCGGCGGAGGAAACTAATTTCGGCCGCTTGTACCCGTGATCTTGTCCTTTCGGTCATAACCCAAAGCTCATGACCATAGGTGAGGATGGGAACGTAGATCGACCGGTAAATTGAGAGCTTTGCCTTCCGGCTCAGCTCCTTCTTCACCACAACGGACTGATACAGCGTCCGCATTACTGAATACGCCGCACCGATCCGCCTGTCGATCTCACGATCCACTCTTCCCTCACTTGTGAACAAGACTCCGAGGTACTTGAACTCCTACACTTGGGGTAAGATCTCCTCCCCAACCCGGAGATGGCACTCCACCCTTTTCCGGGCGAGAACCATGGACTCGGACTTGGAGGTGCTGATTCTCATCCCAGTCGCTTCACACTCGGCTGCGAACCGATCCAGTGAGAGCTGAAGATCCTGGCCAGCTGAAGCCATCAGGACCACATCATCTGCAAAAAGCAGAGACCTAATCTTGCAGCCACCAAACCAGATCCCCTCAACGCTTTGACTGCGCCTAGAAATTCTGTCCATAAAAGTTATGAACAGAATCGAAGACATTTCTACAATTTACAATTTCACATACCGGATTAACAAAAAGTGAAACAAACGGAACGTCCAAAATCACAGATTGACAGCAAAGTCAACTAATCATTTCATCCATATCCGAAGGGTCCTTCTTGCCTCCTTCAACTTCACTTAAATGCTCCAACTAGTGCCAAATTATTCAATGAACACAATAAATATACACCATGTTCATTGCATAAAACTTAGATGGAATAGTTACATTACGTTACATTGTGTGCTATGGCTATGAGATGTTTTTTCCCTTGGCCTCAGTCTGGACCCCTTCTCCAGGGGCCCAACCTTAGACCGAATTTCTTTTTCCACCTGTTTCTCACCTTTTTTGTAAGGGGCGCCGGAAGTTGGCAGACCCGTCAGCGATCCTGTTCTGTCTCCTTGTAATGTTTGATCCTGTTCTGTCTCCCTGTAATGTTTGTCTGATCTTGAATGGGATTGTGCTGAAAATTGTAATTTCCCCTCGGGGATTAATAAAGTATTTCTGATTCTGATTCTGATTCTAACAGCCGTAATCAAACCTGCCAAGCACTGTCATCATTACCGCAAAAAGAATATTTCTAGAAATAAACATACACGTGTGCTGGCAGAGTAATGACAACAAGTTCATTGTGTAGCAAATATAAACTGCCCATGTCAACTTGCTACCGCGGAGCAACATCAAATGACAACAAATGTGTACGTATAAGCCAAAAGTTAGGACACACCTCCTCATTTCAATGCAGTTTCTTCATTTTCATGACTATTTACATTGTAGATTGTCACTGAAGGCATCAAAACTATGAATGAACACATGAGGAGTTATGTACTTAACAAAAAAAATAACTGAAAACATGGTTTAAATTCTAGTTTCTTCAAAATAGCCACCCTTTGCTCTGATTACTTTTTCGCACACTCTTGGCATTCTCTCAATGTGCTTCAAGAGGTAGTCACCTGAAATGGTTTTCACTTCACAGGTGTGCTTGAAGCTCATCGAGAGAATGCCAAGAGTGTGCAATGCAGTAATCGGAGCAAAAGGTGGCTATTTTGAAGAAACTCTAATATACATCCATCCATCCATTTTCTACCGCTTATTCCCTTTGGGGTCGCGGGGGGCGCTGGAGCCTATCTCAGCTACAATCGGGCGGAAGGCGGGGTACACCCTGGACAAGTCGCCACCTCATCGCAGGGCCAACACAGATAGACAACATTCACACTCACATTCACACACTAGGGCCAATTTAGTGTTGCCAATCAACCTATCCCCAGGTGCATGTCTTTGGAGGTGGGAGGAAGCCGGAGTACCCGGAGGTAACCCACGCAGTCACGGGGAGAACATGCAAACTCCACACAGAAAGATCCCGAGCCCGGGATTGAACCCAAGACTACTCAGGACCTTCTTATTGTGAGGCAGATGCACTAACCCCTCTGCCACCGTGCTGCCCTCTCTAATATACAGTTAGGTCCATAAATATTTGGACATTGACACAATTTTCAGTATTCCAGCTCTATACAACACCACAATGGATTTGAAATGAAACAATCAAGATCTGCTTTAAGTGCAGACTTTGAGCTTGAATTTGAGGGTATGTACATCAAAATCAGGTGAACGGTGTAGGAATTACAACACATTTTATAAGTGCCTTCCACTTTTTAAGGGACCAAAAGTTATTGGACAAACTAATATAACCATAAATCAAATTGTCACTTTTTATTACTTTGTTGCAAATCCTTTGCAGTCAATGACAGCCTGAAGTGTGGAACTCATAGACATCACCAGACGCTGGGTTTAGTCCCTGGTGATGCTCTGCTGCAGCTGTCTTTACTTCCTGATTGTTCTTTGGGCATTTTCCCTTCAGTTTTGTCTTCAGCAAGTGAAATTCATGCTCAATGGGATTCAGGTCAGGTGATTGACTTGGCCATTGCAGAACATTCCACTTCTTTGCCTTGAAAAACTATTTGGTTGCTTTCGCAGTATGCTTCGGGTCATTGTCCATCTGCATTGTGAAGCGCCGTCCAATGAGTTTTGAATCATTTGGCTGAATATGAGCAGATAATATTGCCCCGAACACTTCAGAATTCATTCTGCTGCTCTTATCAGCGGTCACATCAATAATAAATATAAGAGATCCAGTTCCACTACCACCACCATGCTTGACTGATGAGGTGCTATGCTTTGGATCTTGAGCAGTTCCTTCCCTCCTCCATACTCTTCTCTTTCCATCATTCTGGTACAAGTTGATCTTGGTCTCATCTGTCCATAAGATGTTGTTCCAGAACTTCACAGGCTCTTTTACATGTTTCTTTGCAAACTCTAATCCGGCCTTCCTGTTTTTGAGGCTCACCAATGGTTTACACCTTGTGATGAAACCTCTGGTGAAGTTTTCTCTTATTTGTTGACTTGGACACAGATCCACCTACTGTACCTCCTGGGGAGTTTTCTTCATCTGGCCAACTGTTGTGAAGGGCTTTTTCTTGACAAGGGAAAGGATTTGTCTGTCATCCACCACACTTGTTTTCCGTGGTCTTCCAGGTCTTTTGGTGTTGCTGAGCTCAGCAGTGCGTTCTCTTTTTAAGAATGTACCAAACAGTTGATTTGGCCACACCTTATGTTTTTGCTATCTATCTGATGGTTTTGTTTTGATTTTTCAGCCTAATGATGGCTTGCTTCACTGAAAGTGACAGCTCTTTGGACTTCATACTGAGAGATGACCTCCCCAGATTCCAAATGAATATACCACACTTGAAATGCCATATAGACCTTTTATCTGCTCTTTGTAAATGAAATAATTGAAAAAAAAACAAGGGAATAACACAAACGTGGCCATGGAACAGCTGAGTAGCCAATTGTCCAATTACTTTTGGTCCCTTAAAAAGTGGACAGAACACAGCAAGTGAAGGTCAACAGAACACTGTCAGACACCAAAGACTGCAACACAGGCGTCCCACAGGGTTGCGTTGTATCACCAACACTGTTTACATTGTACACTAATGATTGTAGGACTGTGCACCCTAACAATTATATGGTGAAATTTGTGGACGATACCGTGCTCCTAAGCCTTCTACACAAGGATACGGACCCCTCTGTGTACCAAGACGAGAAAGACCTATTTATTAGGTGGTGTGATACCAACCATCTTATTCTAAATGTGACCAAGACACAGGAAATGGTTTTGGATCTGAGGAAAGTGACTGACCATGAGCCAGTGGTCATCAAAAATCAGGAAATCACCCAGGTATCCTCATATAAATATTTAGGGGTTCATATTGATAATCTTCTCTGCTGGAAGACACATATTGACAAACTGTGCAATAGACTGCAACAGAGGCTATATTTTTTGTGAAGATTAAGATTGTACGGCGTAAGCAGCCACATCATGATGATTTTCTACCGTGCCATTGTAGAGAGCATCATTAGATACGGGATCACCTCATGGTTTGGCAACCTAACCGTTAAGCTAAAAAGCAAACTGGCCGGCATGCATAAAACGGCAATGAAAATCGTAGGGAGGAAAGAATATGAGCCTGTACAGAGCATCTATGAGCAGGCAGTTAGGAAAAAAGCTAAGAAAATTATTTTCAACTCACAACACCCACTCTTCCCTGAATATGGAACCCTGCCATCAGGGAGAAGACTCCGGGTCCCACTATGCAAATCTAACCGCCTTAAATTATCATTTGTCCCAGCCTCCATTAAGCTGACCAACAATGTGCAATAGAATGTTAATACATAGGTTAGCACTTTTTTTTAGCACATAGCACTTTAGCACATAGCACTTTAGCACACAGCACTTTATCCATGTGTGCCATGCACACTGGTACTTTATCTTTATCTCCATACTGTAGATTTTATGCCTACATCAATGTGCCACCTATGTCTATCAAGCTCCATGTTCTGATGTTTAAATGTTAGTTGTCTGGTTGTGGTTGTGTCTGTGCTTGTGTTTTTGTTCTGTTGTTTTTGTGTATGTTAAGAAAGCAATGATGCACTGTGCCCAAGACAAATTTCCCTGCGGGGACAATAAAGTTGAACCTTGAACCTTGATATAAAATGTGTTGTAATTCCTACACCGTTCACCTGATTTGGATGTAAATACCCTCAAATTAAAGCTCAAAGTCTGCACTTAAAGCACATTTTGGTTGTTTCATTTCATATCCATTGTGATGTTGTACAGACCTGGAATACTGAAAATTGTGGCAATGTACAAATATTTATGGGCCTAACTGCAAAACATGTTTTCAGTTATTTCACCTTTTTTTTTCTTAAGTACATAACTCCACATGTGTTCATTCATAGTTTGGATGCCTTTAGTGACAATCTGCAATGTAAATAGTCATGCAAATAAAGAAAACACATTGAATGAGGAGAAGGTGTGTCCAAACGTTTGGCCTGTACTGTATATATGTGACTCACCAGTGTCGTTACAGCATGATGAAAACACGTACAAATATGTTTGCACTAGTTGAAGTATTTAAGTCAAGTTGAATGAGAAAATAAGGACTGGTTGACCGAGTTGTCATCAGTGATTTTGGACCTTCCTTTTCTTGGAATTGTAAGTTGTTTCGCTTTTGTTAATGTGTTTTCTGACATCGTTTTGTCTTTTGTTGGTTGCTTAGTGTAATTCTAAGTTGTTAATTTGCATTGCGTAATAGTAATTTGTTTTGCCTTTTGTTAATGGTGTAATTCTAAATTGTTAATTTGCTTTGCGTAATAGTAATTTGCTTTGTCTTTTGTTAACTGTGTTAAGTTGTTTTGTCTTTTGTTAATTGGTTTTCCGTCGTTCTAATTTGTTTCAAGGTGTGGAAAAGTGTTTTGCACTCTCAGGCTACTGTAGCCAAATAGGTTGAAATTGTGTTCTCATCCCAATATTTTTTTTTTAAGTTTATTTGGAACATGCAAGCATACAACATGATACATCACAATTTCCAGTTTCTCTTTTCAACATGTTCGAAAAGGATAAGGAAGAAGCAGAGTTTATTTAATCCTACCCCTTTTCTTTTACGTAACAGTTGCTAAAATTTTTGTTCACTTCCTGTTCTCAATTTATTCACAATATACTGCATATGTAATCACAATAAAAATAAATAAATAAATAATACTCAGTGAAGTAAGTTACATTTCATATGGTGAGATGAGTAAGATTATTTTGAGAATGAATGAATGGATGGATGAAATAAATTCAGAATGTTTATTATGGTTCTTCTTCTTTGTACTTTGTAAACACTTTAAGTTTGAATAGTTTCTTGAAGTGGATCACATTGGTACATTGTTTGATTGCTTTGCTTAATCCATACCATAATTTAATTCCACATACAGATATGTTGCTGACTGAAGATATGTTTACATTTGCGTATCTAAATTTGAATTATTTATAATTAATTAATAGAGATACCGTCAGAAAGGTATTCCAAACAATACCTATTATTAATACATATTAATAATAATGCATTAAGTAATACAAATACTACTTCCAATACCCCAGTATGCCATGTACTTACTGTTACTTTATTGTTTTAAGCCTTTTGCATTGTAATTGCAACATTGATGCACTTACGCTGAAAGGGCACTTCCTGTTTGGCTGCACGAGAGGACCTCTGGGAATTGTAGTTCAGGTACATAAACCATATTGTCATGCGCCATGTTTGGAGTACGAACTCGTGTTGACAATTCTAAACTGGCGTGTCTTCTTTTTTTATTTATTCTTACTTTTTACCGCACCTCGTGGACCATCGAAATCCACAGTAGAACACTATTGCCACTCCCGTGTAACTAAAAGAGAAAGAAGCGAGAGTGGCGCGATAGCACGTCGACTGGCGAGTTAGCTGGCTTCCATTGCGGAAACGGAAGTGCCTACGTAGCAGGTCACACGCACAGGAAATTGTTTATTTTTATTTTTATTTTTTATAAACCTTTATTTATAACGTTAAATATTTACAAACAATCATATGAACGATAACAATAAAAAAAAGTACAAAAACAGTACAACTGTTTTCCTGGAACAGGCGGGTTGCATATGACGTCACATCCGTTCTCGTCTTCACAGCTTAATTCACACGATAATCAAACAGCTTGAGCATCTGTCGCTTCATCCTGGACAACATTCATGACAAATTTGTGCTTTGTTTTAAAGATGTGATATTTAGTTTTACACTGTATGAAAAAAAATTGGAAAAGGAATTTTACCTTTGAAACCTCTTTATACTATTGGCTAAGTTTTATATTCATAAATGTACAAACCCCGTTTCCATATGAGTTGGGAAATTGTGTTAGATGTAAATATAAACGGAATACAATGATTTGCAAATCCCTTTCAACCCATATTCAATTGAATGCACTACAAAGACAAGATATTTGATGTTGAAACTCAAACTTTATTTTTTTTGTGCAAATAATTAACTTAAAATTTCATGGCTGCAACACGTGCCAAAGTAGTTGGGAAAGGGCATGTTCACCACTGTGTTACATGGCCTTTCCTTTTAACAACACTCAGTAAACGTTTGGGAACTGAGGAGACACATTTTTTAAGCTTCTCAGGTGGAATTCTTTCCCATTCTTGCTTGATGTACAGCTTAAGTTGTTCAACAGTCCGGGAGTCTCCGTTGTGGTATTTTAGGCTTCATAATGCGCAACACATTTTCAATGGGAGACAGGTCTGGACTACAGGCAGGCCAGTCTAGTACCCGCACTCTTTTACTATGAAGCCACGTTGATGTAACACCTGGCTTGGCATTGTCTTGCGGAAATAAGCAGGGGCGTCCATCGTAACGTTGCTTGGATGGCAACATATGTTGCTCCAAAACCTGTATGTACCTTTCAGCATTAATGGCGCCTTCACAGATGTGTAAGTTACCCATGTCTTGGGCACTAATACACCCCCATACCATCACAGATGCTGGCTTTTCAACTTTGCGCCTATAACAATCCGGATGGTTCTTTTCCTCTTTGGTCCAGAGGACACGACATCCACAGTTTCCAAAAACAATTTGAAATGTGGACTCGTCCGACCACAGAACACTTTTACACTTTGTATCAGTCCATCTTAGATGAGCGCAGGCCCAGCAAAGCCGACTGCGTTTCTGGGTGTTGTTGATAAACGGTTTTCGCCTTGCATAGGAGAGTTTTAACTTGCACTTACAGATGTAGCGACCAACTGTAGTTACTGACAGTGGGTTTCTGAAGTGTTCCTGAGCCCATGTGGTGATATCCTTTACACACTGATGTCGCTTGTTGATGCAGTACAGCCTGAGGGATCGAAGGTCACGGGCTTAGCTGCTTACGTGCAGTGATTTCTCCAGATTTTCTGAACCCTTTGATGATATTACAGACCGTAGATGGTGAAATCCCTAAATTCCTTGCAATAGCTGGTTGAGAAAGGTTTTTCTTAAACTGTTCAACAATTTGTTGACAAAGTGGTGACCCTCACCCCATCCTTGTTTGTGAATGACTGAGCATTTCATGGAATCTACTTTTATACCCAATGATGGCACCCACCTGTTCCCAATTTGCCTGGACACCTGTGGGATGTTCCAAATAAGTGTTTGATGAGCATTCCTCCACTTTATCAGTATTTATTGCCACCTTTCCCATCTTCTTTGTCACGTGTTGCTGGCATCAAATTCTAAAGTTAATGATTATTTGCACAAAAAAAAAGTTTATCAGTTTGAACATCAAATATGTTGTCTTTGTAGCATATTCAACTGAATATGGGTTGAAAAGGATTTGCAAATCATTGTATTCCGTTTATATTTACATCTAACACAATTTCCCAACTTATATGGAAACAGGGTTTGGAGATGAATGAATCTCTCGTAGGCTCAGCAAGTCAGCAAGTCAGCCCTACACTGTTCCATTGTCCATTTCTCTGATGATGCAATTGTTGATGACTGAAGTGTTGATATCAACCAAACCTAACTCCCCCCCATCCCCCTCCACACCCCGGATTGTTAATAATGTAAATAATTCAATGTATATACTCTGATGTTTATCTTGTGTGATGACTGTATTATGATGTTAGTATATATCTGTGTCATGAATCCATTTAAGTGGACCCCGACTTAAACAAGTTGAAAAATGTTACCATTCAGTGGTCAATTGTACGGAATATGTACTTCACTGTGCAATCTACTAATAAAAGCTTCAATCAATCAATCAATCAATCAGCAACATATACTGAATATGTCATGTCTGTGTAATCATGTTTTGTTTTAGTCATGTTTTGTTTAGTTTAGTTATTGGACTCTTTAGTTTCTGGCTTTTCACTCCCTTGTCTTGTTTCCATGGTTACCCATTAGTTTCACCTGTTCCACGTTTGGACTCATTGTGCACTCTTGTTTGCCACCATAGCAACCCATTAGTTTTCACCTGTCAAGTCACGCACCTGTTTCATGTTTTGAGTCACGCACCTGTTTTAGTTAATCATGTCTGTAGTATTTAAGTTCATTGTTTTCAGTTTGTCTTTCTGGCGACATCCCGCATTTATGCTTCTGCACACTCTCCACACACCCTTAAGACCCTTGCTGCTCTTTTTTCATGCCGGTTTCTCGTCCAAGTAAGTTTTCTTTATTCGTGCCATAGTTTGCAAGTTTTGTTTAATTGTTCATAGTTTCTGCCTTTGTGCAAGTTTTGTGTTTATAGTCAAGTTTTGTACTTCTGCCCCTGTGCGCACCTTTTGTTTGATCCTTTTTTTTTTTTAGTTATAGTGTTTAAATAAATCATGTACTCCCCTTCACGCCACGTATGGTCCAAATCCTTTGCACCTCGGGAGAACAAACCACGCCACAGTCCCAGTCGTGACAGAATATTGACGTTGCTAGCAAACATTGCTGAACAACAGGGACATCTATAGCTAGTGATGGGTTGATGAGGCGTCATGAAGCGTTTCGACACATTGCAAAACTGTATTGATACTGTGTTGATACTGTGTCACTAAATACTGACATCTGCTGGACATTAAAAATCCCTACAGGCAACCTATGGACCGACTCAACTGACACTGATTTTATGCCCTAGTACAGGGGTCACCAACCTTTTTGAAACCAAAAACTACTTCTTGGGTACTGATTAATGCGAAGGGCTACCAGTTTGATACACACTTAAATAAATAAATATATTGGCATTTGTAAGTTACATGTAAGTGTGATTTAAACAAGAATAGCTAAATAAATAAATGTGTGTATATATATATATATATATATATATAAAAAAATTGATATTTCTGTCTGTCATTCCGTCGTACACTTTTTTTCCTTTTACGGAAGGTTTTTTGTAGAGAATAAATGATGAAAAAAACACTTAATTGAACGGTTTAAAAGAGGAGAAAACACGAAAAAAATTTAAATAACATTTTGAAACATAGTTTATCTTCAATTTCGACTCTTTAAAATTCAAAATTCAACCGACAAAAAGAAGAGAAAAACTAGCTTATTTGAATCTTTTTGGAAAAAATTAAAAAAAAGAATTTATGGAACATCATTAGTAATTTTTCCTGATTAAGATACATTTTAGAATTTTGATGACATGTTTTTAAATTGGTTAAAATCCAATCTGCACTTTGTTAGAATATTTAACAAATTGGACCAAGCTATATTTCTAACAAAGACAAATCAGTATTTCTTCTAGATTTTCCAGAACAAAAATTTTAAAAGACATTCAAAATACTTTGAAATAAGATTTAAATTTGATTCTACAGATTTTCCAGATTTGCCAGAATAATTTTTTTTAATTTTAATCATAGTAAGTTTGAAGAAATATTTCACAAATATTCTTCGTCGAAAAAACAGAAGCTAAAATATTTATTATTCTTTACAATAATAATAAAAACAAATTTACTTGAATATTGATTTAAATTGTCAGGAAAGAAGAGGAAGAAATTTAAAAGGTAAAAAGGTATATTTGTTTAAAAATCCTAAAATCATTTTTAAGGTTGTATTTTTTCTCTAAAATTGTATTTCTAAAAGTAATAAGAAGCAAAGTAAAAATAAATGAATTTATTTAAACAAGTGAAGACCAAGTCTTTAAAATATTTTCTTGGATTTTCAAATTCTATTTGAGTTTTGTCTCTTTTAGAATTAAAAATGTCGAGCAAAGCGAGACCAGCTTGCTAGTAAATAAATAACATTTTAAAAATAGAGGCAGCTCACTGGTAAGTGCTGCTCTTTGAGCTATTTTTAGAACAGGCCAGCGGGCGACTCATCTGGTCCTTACGGGCTACCTGGTGACCGCGGGCACCGCGTTGGTGACCCCTGCCCTAGTATATACAATAATATAAACCAAGTCATTGTATTTCATTTAGGATTATTTCATATCTTCATTTGAATAAAAATATATGTTTATCTTTTTTAGATACAGTCAATAAATAATGTGAACATGTATCATAACATGGAAATCTAAGAGAACGTGTTGTGGATGATTGTGGACTGGGAATTTTTTTTATTTTATATTTTTTACACATTTTTATAAAAAAAAAAAAGTTTTTCCGACGTATTACATTTTAGACGATTTCTCTTCTTAGTTATTATTTCTCCGGCTGTAGAAAAGACCCGCTCACAGGGCACAGAGGAGGCGTCAGTGCGACACAGTTCGCGTATCGGTCACGTGACCAAAACAGCTTATGATCGGTCACGTGACTTTCTAAAAGCGGTACGCGCACCGACACAGGGTTTTGCTCTATGAGCTCGACGCATGCGCCGATGCATCGGTGTTACCGGACCCATCACTATCTATAGCTAAATAATGTGACAAAATATGAACTTCACAGCATAAAACAGCTGCAGACATGAATTGTAGACGAGACAGGAAATCAACTGCAAACAAACGTGTTATTTTTCTCATTAGCGTCACGATCACAGCAGTACGACACTCGCTATGCCATTTAAATACGTTACCTAGCAATGCACGAATAAATGCAATTTTGTCTTTCGCAGACTAATGTCAGATGTAAAGACATCGTGTCTTCTATCTGTTCTTTGTGAATACCGTTAGGTGTCAAGTGAAGTGAGGTGGCAGTGACCTCTTGTTTTTTATTTTATTTTATTTTTTTTAATTAATTTTATTAGAAAAAATATAACAAAAAAGCCAATAATACTGTCATTTTTCAGTGTTTTCAGCGTCCGTCAACAGAAAGTTTTTTGTATTTTTTGTATTTTTTAATTTTTTTTTAATGAATTTATTAATCCATCCATCCATCCATCTTCTTCCGCTTATCCGAGGTCGGGTCGCGGGGGCAGCAGCCTAAGCAGGGAAGCCCAGACTTCCCTCTCCCCAGCCACTTCGTCCAGCTCCTCCCGGTGGATCCCGAGGCGTTCCCAGGCCAGCCGGGAGACATAGTCTTCCCAACGTGTCCTGGGTCTTCCCCGTGGCCTCCTACCGGTCGGACGTGCCCGAAACACCTCCCGAGGGAGGCGTTCGGGTGGCATCCTGACCAGATGCCCGAACCACCTCATCTGGCTCCTCTCGATATGGAGGAGCAGCGGCTTTACTTTGAGCTCCCCCCGGATGGCAGAGCTTCTCACCCTATCTCTAAGGGAGAGCCCCGCCACCCGGCGGAGGAAACTCATTTCGGCCGCTTGTACCCGTGATCTTGTCCTTTCGGTCATGACCCAAAGCTCATGACCATAGGTGAGGATGGGAACGTAGATCGACCGGTAAATCGAGAGCTTTGCCTTCTGGCTCAGCTCCTTCTTCACCACAACGGATCGATACAGCGTCCGCATTACTGAAGATGCCGCACCGATCCGCCTGTCGATCTCACGATCCACTCTTCCCTCACTCGTGAACAAGACTCCGAGGTACTTGAACTCCTCCACTTGGGGCAAGATCTCCTCCCCAACCCGGAGATGGCACTCCACCCTTTTCCGGGCGAGAACCATGGACTCGGATTTGGAGGTGCTGATTCTCATCCCAGTCGCTTCACACTCGGCTGCGAACCGATCCAGTGAGAGCTGAAGATCTTGGCCAGATGAAGCCATCAGGACCACATCATCTGCAAAAAGCAGAGACCTAATCCTGCAGCCACCAAACCAGATACCCTCAACGCCCTGACTGCGCCTAGAAATTCTGTCCATAAAGGTTATGAACAGAATCGGTGACAAAGGGCAGCCCTGGCGGAGTCCAACCCTCACTGGAAACGTGTCCGACTTACTGCCGGCAATGCGGACCAAGCTCTGACACCGATTATACAGGGAGCGAACCGCCACAATAAGACAGTCCGTTACCCCATACTCTCTGAGCACTCCCCACAGGACTTCCCGGGGTACACGGTCGAATGCCTTCTCCAAGTCCACAAAGCACATGTAGACTGGTTGGGCAAACTCCCATGCACCCTCAAGGACCCTGCCGAGAGTATAGAGCTGGTCCACAGTTCCACGACCAGGACGAAAACCACACTGTTCCTCCTGAATCCGAGGTTCGACTATCCGGCGTAGCCTCCTCTCCAGTACACCTGAATAGACCTTACCGGGAAGGCTGAGGAGTGTGATCCCACGATAGTTGGAACACACCCTCCGGTTCCCCTTCTTAAAGAGAGGAACCACCACCCCGGTCTGCCAATCCAGAGGTACCGCCCCCGATGTCCACGCGATGTTGCAGAGTCTTGTCAACCAAGACAGCCCCACAACATCCAGAGCCTTAAGGAACTCCGGGCGGATCTCATCCACCCCCGGGGCCTTGCCACCGAGGAGCTTTTTAACTACCTCGGCAACCTCAGCCCCAGAAATAGGAGAGCCCACCACAGATTCCCCAGGCCCTGCTTCCTCATAGGAAGACGTGCTGGTAGGATTGAGGAGGTCTTCGAAGTATTCTCTCCACCGATCCACAACATCCGCAGTCGAGGTCAACAGAGCACCATCCCCACCATACACGGTGTTGACACTGCACTGCTTCCCCTTCCTGAGGCGGCGGATGGTGGTCCAGAATTGCTTCGAAGCCGTCCGGAAGTCTTTTTCCATGGCCTCACCGAACTCCTCCCATGTCCGAGTTTTTGCCTCCGCGACCGCTGAAGCCGCACACCGCTTGGCCTGTCGGTACCTGTCTGCTGCGTCAGGAGTCCCATGAGCCAAAAGAACCCGATAGGACTCCTTCTTCAGCTTGACGGCATCCCTCACCGCCGGTGTCCACCAACGGGTTCTAGGATTACCGCCACGACAGGCACCAACTACCCTGCGGCCACAGCTCCAATCGGCCGCCCCGACAACAGAGGTACGGAACATCGTCCACTCGGACTCAATGTCCAGCGCCTCCCTCGTGACATGTTCAAAGTTCTTCCGGAGGTGGGAATTGAAACTCTCTCTGACAGGAGACTCTGCTAGACGTTCCCAGCAAACCCTCACAATGCGTTTGGGCCTGCCAGGTCTGTCCGGCATCCTCCCCCACCATCGCAGCCAACTCACCACCAGGTGGTGATCGGTAGAAAGCTCCGCCCCTCTCTTCACCCGAGTGTCCAAAACATGAGGCCGCAAATCCGATGACACAACTACAAAGTCGATCATGGAACTGCGGCCTAGGGTGTCCTGGTGCCAAGTGCACATATGGACACCCTTATGTTTGAACATGGTGTTTGTTATTGACAATCCGTGACGAGCACAAAAGTCCAATAACAAAACACCACTCGGGTTCAGATCCGGGCGGCCATTCTTCCCAATCACGCCTCTCCAGGTTTCACTGTCGTTGCCAACATGAGCGTTGAAGTCCCCCAGTAGAACGAGGGAATCACCCGGGGGAGCACTCTCCAGTACTCCCTCGAGTGAATCCAAAAAGGGTGGGTAATCTGAACTGCCGTTGGGCGCGTAAGCGCAAACAACAGTCAGGACCCGTCCCCCCACCCGAAGGCGGAGGGAGGCTACCCTCTCGTCCACCGGGTTGAACTCCAACGTGCAGGCTTTGAGCCGAGGGGAAACAAGAATTGCCACCCCAGCCCGTCGCCTCTCATTGCTGGCAACGCCAGAGTGGAAGAGAGTCCAGCCCCTGTCAAGAGAACTGGTTCCAGAGCCCTTGCTGTGCGTCGAAGTGAGTCCGACTATATCTAGCCGGAACTTCTCCACCTCACGCACTAGCTCAGGCTCCTTCCCCCCCAGCGAGGTGACGTTCCACGTCCCAAGAGCTAGCTTCTGTAGCCGAGGATCGGACCGCCAAGTGCCCTGCCTTCGGCTTCCGCCCAGCTCACATCGCACCCGACCTCTATGACCCCTGCTATGGGTGGTGAGCCCATTGGAGGGGGGACCCACGTTGCCTCTTCGGGCTGTGCCCGGCCGGGCCCCATGGGGACAGGCCCGGCCACCAGGCGCTCGCCATCGTGCCACACCTCCGGGCCTGGCTCCAGAGGAGGGCCCCGGTGACCCGCGTCCGGGCGAGGGAAATCTGGGTTCCTTGTTCGTGTTCTTCATAGAGGTCTTCGAGCTGCTCTTTGTCTGATCCCTCACCTAGGACCAGTTTGCCTTGGGAGACCCTACCAGGGGGCATAGAAGCCCCCGGACAACATAGCTCCTAGGATCATTGGGACACGCAAACTCCTCTACCACGTTAAGGTGGCAGCTCAGAGAGGAGGAATTTATTAATCAATCAACAAAACAAAACACAACAATGTAATCCAATTCCAAAACCGAACCCGTCCCAGCAACATTAATAACAACAATAAACAGAGCAATTGAGAGCAATTGTGGACACACAAATCCAAATGTAGTGAAACAAAAATGAACATTAACGACAACAGCATCAATATTAGTAACAATTTCAAGATAGCAGTGATTTAAAAAACCCTCGTTGATATCATCATTAAAAACATTAATAAAAAAATTAAAAAAAATTATAAATGAATAATAGTGTTTCACAGTGGCTTACACTTGTAACCTCTTGGTTTTGATAAATGGTTTAAATATTTGAAAAATATTATTTTAAGAGTGTAAAAATCCACTCCATCACAATTAAAATATATTTTTTTCATCATCACTTTAATATTTGCCTCTAAACTTTCAAAATACGCCCACATCTGCACTGATTCATGAAAATCAGGGGTCACCAACGCGGTGCCCGCGGGCACCAGGTCGTCCGTAAGGACCAGTTGAGTCGCCCCCTGGCCTGTTTTAAAAATAGCTCAAATAGCAGCACTTACCAGTGAGCTGCCTCTATTTTTTAAATTGTATTTATTTACTAGCAAGCTGGTCTCGCTTTGCTTGACATTTTTAATTCTAAGAGAGACAAAACTCAAATAGAATTTGAAAATCCAAGAAAATATTTTAAAGACTTGGTCTTCACTTGTTTAAACAAATTAATTTATTTTTTTTACTTTGCTTCTTATAACTTTCAGAAAGACAATTTTAGAGAAAAAAATACAACCTTAAAAATTATTTTAGGATTTTTAAACACATATACATTTTTACCTTTTAAATTCCTTCCTCTTCTTTCCTGACAATTTAAATCAATGTTCAAGTAAATTTTTTTTTTTATTATTGTAAAGAATAATAAATACATTTTAATTCAATTCTTCATTTTAGCTTCTGTTTTTTCGACGAAGAATATTTGTGAAATATTTCTTCAAACTTATTATGATTAAAATTCAAAAAAAATATTCTGGCAGATCCAGAAAATCTGTAGAATCAAATTCAAATCTTATTTCAAAGTATTTTGAATTTCTTTTAAAATTTTTGTTCTGGAAAATCTAGAAGATAGAGTTAAATATAGCTTGGTCCAATTTGTTATATATTCTAACAAAGTGCAGATTGGATTTTAACCTATTTAAAACATGTCATCAAAATTCTAAAATTAATCTTAATCAGGAAAAATTACTAATGATGTTCCATAAATTATTTTTTTTATTTTTTCAAAAAGATTCGAATTAGCTAGTTTTTCTCTTCTTTTTTATCGGTTGAATTTTGAATTTTAAAGAGTCGAAATTGAAGATAAACTATGTTTCAAAATTTAATTTTCATTTTTTTCGTGTTTTCTCCTCTTTTAAACCGTTCAATTAAGTGTTTTTTTTATTATCATTTATTCTCTACAAATTTTGAAAAATGTGAACTTGGAGAAAATATACAAATAAAGTGTTGCATATTGATATTTATCGGTTTCTATACATATTTATTGTGAGAAATCATTAAGATGATCAGTGTTTCCACAAATATAAATATAATTAATTATTAATAATAACATAGAGTTAAAGGTAAATTGAGCAAATTGGCTATTTCTGGCAATTAATTTAAGTGTGTATCAAACTGGTAGCCCTTCGCATTAATCAGTACCCAAGAAGTAGCTCTGGGTTTCAAAAAGGTTGGTGACCCCTGATGTAAATAAACAAGAGCCTAATGGGGCTGGAGACTATGGCCTGAAACCCGGATGAGCCTCGAGGTCACGTGATTGCAAAATACCTATTTAAATGTTTTTTTATGCATGTTTATGTGATTTATTTTGCGTATTTTGTGACGTCTTTGTGTTTTATTTAAACGTTTAATTCAAATTAATAATAAAGAGCAACAAGTATCCCGAAAGCGTTTCTGCTCAGGTGACTTGCTATGACACGTGGAGCAACACACCTATTTGTTTTTGTTTAGTTTTGTTTTTTTAAATCTATGTTTATGTGCTTTATTTTGTATCGCGTTTGTGTTTTCATTCGAACGTTTAATTCAAATTAATAATAAAGAGCAAAAAGTATCCCGAAAGCGTTTCTGCTCACGTGACTCGCTGTGGCTTGTGGAGGCCCGGATGTGCTTCTATGTCACGTGATTGCAACATACCTATTTTTTTATTATTTAAAAAAAATGTATGTTCATGTGCTTTGTTTTGTATCGCGTTTGTGTTTTCATTTGAACGTTTATTTCAAATTAATAATGAAGAATAAAATAGATCCCGAAAGCGTTTCTGGTCACGTGACTTGCTACGTCATGTCGAGGTACGCTGACGAACATGGTCGCTATCCTGTTAAGAAATCTACATTAACCGTTACAACCCTTTTAAAAAATCGTCTTTAAATATTGTCACCTGCTCACCACAATGCCGAAACGCCAACGACACAACGACAGCTGTTTGGGATACGAAGTGGTGTTTACGGAAGGCAACAAATCAACACCATGTTGCCCACATGGTAAGGGAGTTGACATGGAGCTCACCGCCATTGTGGTACTGCGTGTTACAATTGCATGACTTTTTTTTTTGTTAGGGCCAACATTGTTATTCGAGAAAACTCGCAAAGACGGCGAGAGAGGAAGGAGGTTTTTCGCGTGTTCGGCTTGCAGAGACCGAAAAGACTGCAACTTTTTCCAGTGGGATGATGAAAAGGTAAGCTTCGGTTTATTGACATCCGCTAGAAAGTAGCTATTGGCTCTCCTAAAAGTCGCTAGATGACGTCATCGCCTTATTTGGGTATATTAGGCTGACCATATTTTGAAATCCCAAAAAGAGGACACATATATGCGTGCCAAGGCCGGGACTAGGTGAACATTTGCCAATGATACTCCATCCATCCATCTTCTTCCGCTTATCCGAGGTCGGGTCGCGGGGGCAGCAGCCTAAGCAGGGAAGCCCAGATTTCCCTCTCCCCAGCCACTTCGTCCAGCTCCTCCCAGGGGATCCCGAGGCGTTCCCAGTCCAGCCAGGAGAGATAGTCTTCCCAACGTGTCCTAGGTCTTCCCCGTGGCCTCCTACCGGTTGGACGTGCCCGAAACACCTCCCTAGGGAGGCGTTCGGGTGGCAATGATACTCGAACTTGCTTTATAAATAATATATTTATTTAAATAAAGCATTTTTTCTCCTCTGTTGACAGCAGCGTTGGCGCTAGGAATTTTCAAAATGGGGTCCCAGGAACCCATCAAGTCATAAAAATGGGGTCCCACCAATGTTCCCTCTAATTTTTCACGTGTGTGAGCAAACGCACAAACACCCTGAGCATTCAGTGGAATACAGACGTGCACACTGTGGCCATACCAGCAGCACATTTGTCTCAAACCTGACATAACAATTTAAATGTCTTATTATTATAATCAAATGACTAGTCAATTTCAAGAGATTATTTTCTAATATATGGGATTTGGCCCACTTAGATATATATATATTTTTTAATCAGCTATGCACTATAGTATTTTATGCATGGGTGGGGGTCCTGCTTTGGAAAGATTGTGTACCCCTTTCAGAGATCACATTAGGTTCCCCTTAAAGGCCTACTGAAATGCGATTTTCTTATTTAAACGGGAATAGCAGGTCCATTCTATGTGTCATACTTGATCATTTCGCGATATTGCCATATTTTTGCTGAAAGGATTTAGTAGAGAACATTGACGATAAAGTTCGCAACTTTTGGTCGCTGATAAAAAAGCCTTGCCTGTACCGGAAGTAGCAGACGAGTAGCGTGACATCACAGGTTGTGGAGCTCCTCACATCTGCACATTGTTTACAATCATGGCCACCAGCAGCGAGAGCGATTCGGACCGAGAAAGCGACGATTCCCCCATTAATTTGAGTGAGGATGAAAGATTCATGGATGAGGAAAGTGAGAGTGAAGGACTAGAGGGCAGTGGGAGCGATTCAGATAGGGAAGATGCTGTGAGAGGCGGGTGGGACCTGATATTCAGCTGGGAATGACTAAAACAGTAAATAAACACTAGACATATATATACTCTATTAGCCACAACACAACCAGGCTTATATTTAATATGCCACAAATTAATCCCGCATAACAAACACCTCCCCACTCCCGTCCATATAACCCGCCAATACAACTCAAACACCTGCACAACACACTCAATCCCACAGCCCAAAGTACCGTTCACCTCCCCAAAGTTCATACAGCACATATATTTCCCCAAAGTCCCCAAAGTTACGTACGTGCCATGCACATAGCGGCACGCACATACGGGCAAGCGATCAAATGTTTGGAAGCCGCAGCTGCATGCGTACTCACGGTACCGTGTCTGCGCATCCAACTCAAAGTCCTCCTGGTAAGAGTCTCTGTTGTCCCAGTTCTCCACAGGCCAATGGTAAAGCTTGACTGTCATCTTTCGGGAATGTAAACAATGAAACACCGGCTGTGTTATCCGGCACACCAGTCAAGGGGTGCATTCTACGGCGGGGGTGCGTTATCCGGCACAACACCTGCCGCAATACACCGCTTCCCACCTACAGCTTTCTTCTTTGCTGTCTCCATTGTTCATTGAACAAATTGCAAAAGATTCACCAACACAGATATCCAGAATACTGTGGAATTTTGCAATGAAAACAGACGACTTAATAGCTGGCCACCATGCTGTCCCAAAATGTCCTCTACAATCCGTGACGTCACGCGCAGACGTCATCATACCGAGACGTTTTCAGCAGGATATTTTGCGCGAAATTTAAAATTGCACTTTAGTAAGCTAACCCGGCCGTATTGGCATGTGTTGCAATGTTAAGATTTCATCATTGATATATAAACTATCAGATTGCGTGGTCGGTAGTAGTGGGTTTCAGTAGGCCTTTAAGAATCTGTTTAAAAATCCCAATTCCAGACGCTTATCTGGGTACTTTTAGTAACAATGCTAACAAATAGTGATAGGACGAAATGTGCCGAGGCTTCGAGGCGTGTGTCGAGTATGGAGGGGGTGTTTCCGCGAAGCGCGTATCGAGGCTTGCTTCATGATGACATTTTCTCTGCCAGAGGACTGCATATAATCCACATGAATGTACCGTATTTTCCGCACTATAAGGCGCACCTGAAAACCTCCAATTTTCTCAAAAGCTGATAGTGCGCCTTATAATCCGGTGCGCCTTATATATGGACCAATAATGAGTCACAACAAACCTAAAATTCATTTTCATAAAGTTTCGGTCTCGCAACTACAGTAAACAGCTGCCAACTTCCTTTTCCCCCGTAGAAGAAGAAACGCTTCTTCTTCTACGGTAAGCAGCCGCCCCCGTAGAAGAAGCGCGCGGTGCATGCTGGGATATATGACTGCGCGAGACGTGCCGTTTTGATTTCCATTTGTTTCTTTATGTAAAGACCCCAAAATGGCTCCTATTAAGAGACACGCTTACGACGCAGAATTTAAACTTAAGACGATCAGTCACGCAGTAGAAAACGGGAATAGAGCAGCAGCGACACTGACTCCATTAATGACGACTTCGACGAGACGGAGCATGTTGGATGTTTGTTTACATTACTGCTGCAGCGTGGCGGTTAAGGGGTTAAAGAGGCCTCCTCCACATCCACGGCCTGGATTACAACATCCGCCTGCCAGCTACGCAGTCTCTCTGGGTCATGACACGACTTGAAAGTGTGTACTACCACAAAAAAAAAAGGCCGGTGCAGTCAGTAGCCCGCAAGATGGAAGCAATGTGGAGGTTGTGAATAAATCCGTGCACCGTGTAGACCATGGGTGTCAAACTCTGGCCCGCGGGCCAAATTTGGCCCACCGTGTAATTTCACTTGGCCCGTGAGGTGAAAACAAATTAACACTAGAGCTGGCCCGCCGATCATATACAGCGGCGGTCATTCCCAGCTGAATATCAGGTCCCACCCGCCTCTCACAGCATCTTCCCTATCTGAATCGCTCCCACTGCCCTCTAGTCCTTCACTCTCACTTTCCTCATCCACAAATCTTTCATCCTCGCTCAAATTAATGGGGAAATCGTCGCCTTCTTGGTCCGAATCGCTCTCGCTGCTGGTGGCCATGATTGTAAACAATGTGCGGATGTGAGGAGCTCCACAACCTGTGACGTCACGCTACTCGTCTGCTACTTCCGGTACAGGCAAGGCTTTTTTATCAGCGACCAAAAGTTGCGAACTTTATCGTCGATGGTCTCTACTAAATCCTTTCAACAAAAATATGGCAATATTGCGAAATGATCAAGTATGACACATAGAATGGACCTGCTATCCCCGTTTGAATAAGAAAATCGCATTTCAGTAGGCCTTTAACTTTTGGGATTTGGGCCTGCGCTCTCGAAGTGCTTTTCAAGTTTGTGAGTGCGTAAGTTTAATGTTTCACTCTAAGGACAATTCACCAATTTTCCGATATTGCAGGTCTCCGAGGCAAGGGTGCTGGCCAGAGAAGCGGAGAACAGGTTGAAGAGGCCTCTGTTTAGCCAGCAGCAGTGCATTGCAAGGTAAGGTGTGTGCCCAAAGTCAATAGCTAGATTTGACACTAAGACTTCTTATGAAATATGTGTAACAAAAAGCTAAAGCAAAACACTTTGATTTTGTGCCAAATTGAGAACATTCTACTAACTTTTTTCCCCAATATTTGGTATAATTAGCCAATCAGCACTTACCAAAATAGCTAGCGACTTTCCTTTGGAATATGTGTTTTCAAATAATTGCATTTTCATAGTTTAGCTAGCCGAGCTGCAGCTTGTGTCTTTTGGAATATGTGTCCCTAAAAAGCTGAACAAAGCACTAACTTGCATTTGACTAAAATTTGCAGTTTTTTTCTTTTTCTTTGGCGAGCTATCAACATCTACTTTGATAGGCAAATTGTACAATATTTTACTTCCAATAAGTAATGGGAATTTCTTCCTCTTCTATTGTATTTTTCAAATGGTTTTCTCTTTAATTTCTGCCTTTTAGGGCCGAGAATAGTTGTGAACATACTGTGCTAATAATAATCAGGTAAAAAAATGAGACGAATAATATTTAGAGATGTCCGATAATGGCTTTTTTGCCGATATTCCGGTATTGTCCAACTCTTAATTACCGATTCTGATATCTACCGATATATACAGTCGTGGAATTAACACATTATTATGCCTAATTTTGTTGTGATGCCCCGCTGGATGCATTAAACAATGTAACAAGGTTTTCCAAAATAAATCAACTCAAGTTATGGAAAAAAATGCCAACATGGCACTGCCATATTTATTATTGAAGTCACAAAGTGCATTATTTTTTTGAACATGCCTCAAAACAGCAGCTTGGAATTTGGGACATGTTCTCCCTGAGAGAGCATGAGTAGGTTGAAGTGGGCGGGGTTGGGGGGGCGGGGTTGCGGTCGAGGGGTTAGCGGGGGGTGTATATTGTAGCGTCCCGAAAGAGTTAGTGGTGCAAGGGGTTCTGGGTATTTGTTCTGTTGTGTTTATGTTGTGTTACGGTGTGGATGTTCTCCCGAAATGTGTTCGTCATTCTTGTTTGGTGTGGGTTCACAGTGTGGCGCATATTTGTAACAGTGTTAAAGTTGTTCATACGGCCACCCTCAGTGTGACCTGTATGGCTGTTGACCAAGTATGGATTGCATTCACTTGTGAGTGTGTGAAAAGCCGTTGATATTATGTGATTGGGCCGGTACACGCAAAGGCAGTGCCTTTAAGGTTTATTGGCGCTCTGTACTTCTCCCTATGTCCGTGTACCACTCTGTACAGCGGCAATTTAAAAAGTCATAAATGTTACTTTTTGAAACTCATACGGATAATTTCTGATATTACATTTTAAGGCATTTATCGGTCGATAATATCGGCAGACATCTCTAATAATATTCATTACCAATGTTGGCGACAACGCGCTTTTTGTGTCTTTGTACGCGTTGAAATCAGAAAGGAAGCCCAATTCCGGAATTTTACCAACCCTGCCTTCTGCGAGTCAAAACTCCGGTTTGGTTGTTGTTTTTTTAATCGATTATCGCTTTCCGCCAGTGTTTTGTTCTGTTTATATTTGCCGGTGTCAAAATGTCATTGCCTGGCAAAAATGTATTTCCTTCGCGGCAGCGCGCACCGCTCGCTAAACCTGCATTGCTTGGTTTGGTCTGTCCACAGCGGATTACTAGGTGTAAGACAAACACTTCATCTTTGTGGTTATTGTAACGCTACATGTTTGATATTATTTAAAGGGGAACATTATCACCAGACCTATGTAAGCGTCAATATATACCTTGATGTTGCAGAAAAAAGACCATATATTTTTTTAACCGATTTCCGAACTCTAAATGGGTGAATTTTGGCGAATTAAACGCCTTTCTATTATTCGCTCTCGGAGCGATGACGTCACAACGTGACGTCACATCGGGAAGCAATCCGCCATTTTCTCAAACACCGAGTCAAATCAGCTCTGTTATTTTCAGTTTTTTCGACTGCTTTCCGTACCTTGGAGACATCATGCCTCGTCGGTGTGTTGTCGGAGGGTGTAACAACACGAACAGGGACGGATTCAAGTTGCACCAGTGGCCCAAAGATGCGAAAGTGGCAAGAAATTGGACGTTTGTTCCGCACACTTTACCGACGAAAGCTATGCTACGACAGAGATGGCAAGAATGTGTGGATATCCTGCGACACTCAAAGCAGATGCATTTCCAACTGGACTGGACAGATCAGCTTTCAGGAAAAGAGAGCGGATGAGGGTATGTCTACAGAATATATTAATTGATGAAAACTGGGCTGTCTGCACTCTCAGAGTGCATGTTGTTGCCAAATGTATTTAATATGCTGTAAACCTAGTTCATAGTTGTTAGTTTCCTTTAATGCCAAACAAACACATACCAATCGTTGGTTAGAAGGCGATCGCCGAGTTCGTCCTCGCTTTCTCCCGTGTCGCTGGCTGTCGTGTCGTTTTCGTCGGTTTCGCTTGCATACGGTTCAAACCGATATGGCTCAATAGCTTCAGTTTCTTCTTCAATTTTGTTTTCGCTACCTGCCTCCACACTACAACCATCCGTTTCAATACATTCGTAATCTGTTGAATCGCTTAAGCCGCTGAAATCCGAGTTTGAATCCGAGCTAATGTCGCTATACCTTGCTGTTCTATCCGCCATGTTTGTTTGTATCGGCATCACTATGTGACGTCACAGGAAAATGGACGGGTGTATATAACGATGGTTAAAATCAGGCACTTTGAAGCTTTTTTTAGGGATATTGCGTAATGGTTAAAATTTTGAAAAAAACTTCGAAAAATAAAATAAGCCACTGGGAACTGATTTTTAATGGTTTTAACCCTTCTGAAATTGTGATAATGTTCCCCTTTAAGACTTTATTATGTCCGGAAAATTACAGTTTGCCTTTTCTGTGGTATTTAAGAGATTTAAAGGATTGTTGATGTTATAAAACCTCTTTCTTGTTTGGAAGATACATACAATTATAACTGTTATTTCTTTGTCCATATAATAAATATTCATAAAGTGTTTGGATGTACCCGGTATTCATTTATGTCAAATTCTCATTAAATGTAATATTGCCTGACAAAAAGTGATTCAATGTAATATTTTGATATTTACACATTGCATATTTACTAGAATACCCTTATGAGCATTACATATGTCAAAATCAAGTACCTACTGTACTGTCTACTTGTTGAAATACCCTTTACAAAGCTAAAATCTACCCAAACGACCACTTTGCTGCTCCCAAAAACTTATTTCAAGTAATAGTTTGATACTGACACATCTTAACTCTGCATATTTTACGAATACCCTTATGAGTAGGGTTGGATATCGTTTGAATTCGAACGATTCCGATTCCGATTCTTTGTTTCGATTCCGATTCCTGACGATTCTCGATTCCGATTCTTCTTGTACCATGCCGGGATCAATATGTTTGACAGGTAGTCCCTGGAAGGTGGTATGTATTTTGGGTTGAGAGTTTTCACCATATCCCTGCAAACATAAACAAAATGTAATGTTGCTGTTACTGTTTAGCCCAGTATCAATTAGCTTAGGTCTAACGTTATTGCTTAACTAACCTAAAAGTTGGAGATTCCACCTCTGAAAAGGGATGCAGTCTTTTGACTGTGTGCAGTGACCTTTCTGTGGCACTCTTCCGTCTGTGGCATAGGGATGTCCCGATCCAGGTTTTTGCACTTCCGATCCGATACCGATATTGTTTTTGCAATTCCGATCCGATACCGATACTGACCGATACCGATACTGACCGATACTGGCCTATCCGAGCATGTATTAAAGTTTAAAGTTATTTAGCCTACTTAGTTGTCAGAATCATGTTGAAAAGGGTTTTAGTACTCTTGATAACAACTAGCCAGCTGAATTAGGGGAGTTTGAATAATACACAATGGTTGGTAACAAGAAACTGACCTGTTTATTCAAGGATAAACACAAAATAGACAAAATTATACATGACAAACAGAAATGGCATCATTGAACTAGGGCTGGGCGATATGGCCTTTTTTTAATATTGCGATATTTTAAGGCCATATTGCGATACACGATATATATCTCGATATTTTGCCTTAGCCTTGAATGAACACTTGATGCATATAATCACAGCAGTATGATGATTCTGTGTTTTGATTGATTGATTGAGACTTTTATTAGTAGGTTGCACAGTGAAGTACATATTCCGTACAATTGACCTCTAAATGGTAACACCCCAATAAGTTTTTCAACTTGTTTAAGTCGGGGTCCACTTAAATTGATTCATGATACAGATATATACTATCAGATATATACTATCATCATAATACAGTCATCACACAAGATAATCACATTGAATTATTTACATTATTTATAATCCAGGGTGTGGAGGGGGGCGCCGGATGTAAGTGTCAAAAAGACAGCCAAAAGAGTTTGATATGAGAATAAATCTAAAGTTAAAATATAGGGTAGAAATGCACCCATTCGCAGGAAATGTAGTCTTGATTTTCAAAATGTTCTTTCAAGGCTTGCATGTCTACATTAAAACATTCTTCTTCATACTGCATTAATGTATGCTACTTTTAAACTTTCATGCAGAAAAGGAAATCACAACTAAAAAAATCACTAATTTTTTCATACGGTGTTGATGTGGAAATTTTTGCCTCGGCATTTTGATGGTATGGACGTGTGGCACCGAATGGAGATAAGCGTCTCGACAGACGTCACAATATTTGAACAATGATGACGAAAACTGTTTTCTCTGTCGTGTCCGTGTGTCGAAAATTGTTATGCGCTTATTTTTTTTATTTGATTTTGTGCGTGGCATAGATTTGCTATGCGCAGAGGATGCTTAAACAGTGCGCAATTGCACAGGCGAGCACCTTAGAGGGAGCGTTGCTCGCACGGCTGCGCTAGCATCACAGCTAACGTTAGCCATGCTGCTACCTCTCTGCTCGGGGAGGACGTATACGTATGTGACGTATGACGTCACAGTATGTGATGTGTGTAAGAAGGTGCACTTGCTGTCTGTGAGAGGGAGACACAGGAAAGAGTGAGAAGAGCCTGTCGTGTAATGCCAGCAGCTAAAAGCAACTGTGTGAGAATTCACAGACCTGTGGATGTGTTGAAGGTGTGCTGGAAAATGCGGAAAGGAAATTAGGGAGCAGCAGAAAAGTGTAATGTATTATTTAAATCGGTGAGTTGGAAAACACGGACCGGAGTTTTTTTTTAAACTGGATCTGGATCGGCATTTTCCCATGCCTTGCCGATAGGCAATTTTTGGCAAATATCGGCAGCCGATCCGATCCAAATATCGGATCGGGACATCCCTAGTCTACATACAACACACAAAGACAAAGATATGTTTCAAAGGGCCAATTTATTTCCGGCCAGAACAAATTGACAAAACTATTTTAAATAGCTGCAACATAACATACATAAGTAACAAACCGCATAATAACAACATAGCTGTAAACCTGGCTTCACCTAAGGAAGGCACATGTGACATACACAAAGCCTCACCAGGCAGATTTGAATTGTTGTTTTGGGCAGTAGACAGGATCTTTGATACAAGACACAACTTATATTTAACTAAAATGTTCTTTTCTTTGTGCTCGACAAAAGAAAAGAAGTGAGAACTAATACTTGCCAACCCTCCCGAATTTCAATGCCTCTCCCCGGGACAACCATTCTCCCGAATTTGTCCCGATTTCCAGCTGGACTTAAGGCACGCCCCCTCCAGGCACGGACCTGAGTGAGGACAGCCTGTCGTCACGTCCGTTTGGCCAACCAAAAAGTAACCACAGAACACTAATACCGTATAGTGTTCTGTGGTTCCTTTTTGGTTGGCCAACGGTTTACGTTGTATAGCGCACCCCCCCCTCCCCTCCCCACACCCAGACACACACACAGAGCGCGCCTCCGCTTGTGACACAAGAGATTCAGAAGGATGACACCGCACCGCAGATCTTCTGTTTCTAGCCGATACTACATAAAACATAACGTAAAATAACGCAGTAACGCATCATGTAGTAACGGTAACTGAGTTACTGAATATAAAAAAAACCGCGTTAAATTACTAGTTACCGCCGAAACTAATGGCGTTAAAGTAACGCGTTACTTTGTATCGCGTTAGTCCCAACACTGGACTCGGCCGGTGTTTGAACTCACAACCTACCGACCTCAGGGCGGACACTCGAACCACTAGGCCACTGAGTAGGTTGTCTAGCAGTTCAGTGACAATTCCTGCCTTCCTGAAAGCTCGGACCACAGTTGAGACTGATATATCAGCCCAGGCATTTACGATCCACTGGCAGATAGTGGCGTATGTCGTCCGGCGCTGTCTCCCTGTCTTGGTGAACATGTGTTCGCCTTCTGTCATCCACTGTTCCCATTCACTGTTTGGGGTCTTTTACATAAACACACAAATGGAAATGAATCGGCACGCCTTGCGCTGTCATATATCCCAGCATGCACCGCGCTTCTTCTTCGATGGGGGAAAATGAAGTCGGCGGCTGCTTACCGTAGTTGCGAGACCTGTTGTGGCTCAATATTGGTCCATATATAAGGCGCACCGGATTATAAGGCGCACTGTAAGCTTATGAGAAAATTGGAGGTTTTTAGGTGCGCCTTTTAGTGCGGAAAACACGGTACTTGATTTTGATATACCGTATTTTCCGCACTATAAGGCGCACCTAAAAACCACAAATTTTCTCAAAAGCTGACAGTGCGCCTTATAACCCGGTGCGCTTTATATATGGATAAATATTAAGATTCATTTTCATAAAGTTTAGGTCTCGCAACTACGGTAAACAGCCGCCATCTTTTTTCCCCGTAGAAGAAGCGCGCGGTGCATGCTGGGATATGTGACGTTTCATTTCCATTTGTGTGTTTATGTAAAGACCCCAAAATGGCTCCTATTAAGTGTGTTGTCTGTCTAATTATAAATAATGCAGACGAGGCGTGTTAACTGAGTTCTCAACGTTTACTCACAGCGTGCTCATAACCACATTCTAACTGCCAGCATACAACGCTTCTCAGGGCTACCGCGCACGCTCGTAACTATCGTTGCATGCTGGGTAGTGTAGTTGTTATATTTGCTAGCTCATAACAGCACATTGAGAGACACGCTTACGCGCTTAATTCAATACTCGCCGTCATTCCGGGTGGATTGACAAAAGACCTCCAGCCGCTAGATATTGGTGTCAACAGGGCATTCGAAGCTAGACTGCTAACTGCGTGGTAACAATGGATGACAGAAGGCGAACACACCTTCACTAAGACGAGGAGGCAGCGCCAGACGACGCCAACATCTGCCAGTGGATCGTAAATTTGCCCAACTTTTCACTTCGGACACCGAAGACGAAGGATTTACGAATGAAGAATAACTTCAGAAAGTGAGCGCTATGTTTATTTTGTGTGTTGTGACATTAACGTTCGAGCAACATTATGTTGCTATTGCTCTGCACTATTTTGAATTTTACTATGTTTGTGATTGCACATTTGCGTACATTTTGGGAGTGAACAGAGTTGTTAGAACGCTGGTTTTTAATATATTATTAAAGTTTGACTGACCTATCTGACTGTTTTTTTGACATTCCCTTTAGTGCAGCGTAGGCGCGGCTTATAGTCCGGGGCGGCTTATTGGTGGACAAAGTTATGAAATATGCCATTCATTGAAGGTGCGGCTAATAATCCGGTGCGCCTTATAGTGCGGAAAATACGGTATATAATGCTCATAAGGGTATTTTAGTGAAATATGCAGAGATGAGATGTGTCAGTGGCCCTCGTCAGCCAGACAACTTTGATTTTGATCCACACTGCAAAAAGTCAGTGTTCAAAAACAAGAAAAAAAAATACAAAAATTAGGGGTATTTTATTTGAACTAAGCAAAATTATCTGCCAATAGAACAAGAAAATTTGGCTTGTCAAGACTTTCCAAAACAAGTAAAATTAGCTAACCTCAATGAATCCAAAAATACCTTAAAATAAGTATATTCTCACTAATAACAAGTGCACTTTTCTTGGCAGGAAAAAAAAAGAGACCTTTTTTCTCAATATGTTGAAAAATATTCTTAAATTAAGTAAATGCTAGTGCCATTATCTTGACATCATGATATGCGCTCGGCATTCCATTTCTTGAAACCAGCAAACTTATACTAAAAACGGAAAGGCAACAAGGCAACCGCTTGTTACTCTCGTGGTCTACTAGCCGCTCAGGCAAATCATGTTGTCTAAAAATGCTTTTTTCCATCGATAACATGACATCATCGCGCCAAGTGCGTGCTCTTTCAGTCAATTAATGCGCATATATACAGCCCGGCCCCCGGCCAAAAAATTCATCTGAATGTGCATGAACAATTTCTGTTCAAAATTGTTAGAAATGTCACATGTTAAATGTTTAAATATTAACTGTCAGTTTACTGTACTGTGCCAACTGTACTACTATATGAGCAGAGGTGGGTAGAGTAGCCAGAAATTGTACTCAAGTAAGAGTACCGTTACTTTAGAGTTTTATTACTCAAGTAAAAGTAAGGAGTAGTCACCCAAATATTTACTTGAGTAAAAGTAAAAAGTATGTTGTGAAAAAACTACTCAAGTACTGAGTAACTGATGAGTAACCTGTTCGTTTAATGACGGCAACAAATAATGCTCAAAAACATAAAAATAGCACTGAACAAATTCAGAGTAAGGAATATCTCTTAAGCAACTAAAACAATAATATATTAAATAATAATACATTAAAATAAAATAAATTAAGGCAAATTGAGCCACAAACCATAAACTCTGATAGGTGTGGGCTGCACCTGAGAACACTGTGTACTTCTGATTGGTGTGAGTGTGTGTGCGACTGTCCGTGTGTGTGTGTGTGCATGTGTAAGTGTGTGTGCATGTGAAGTTTTGCATGTTCACTCAGAATCACTCAGTTAAGTGACTATTCAGTTTCAACAACAACTGGCTCTCAAGGTTCACACTGTGAAGCTGTGACCTTTTTAGCCGTGAACAGGAGTCCTGCGTGACTAAAAAGTCTCTCACAGGCTGCAGATGCTGGGAGGCCTGTGTTGATTTTCAGTGACAGGCTCTTGATTTGAGGAAAGGAATGCAAGAGATCCATACCTCCAGTGGATGGACATGAAAGGTACCTCTCCAGCTCTCCTATTTTTGATTGTCCCGTACTCAGCGATGCAAAAAAGTCATCTTCATCAGAGTGACTACTGTTTGTGGGAGCATCATCCATCTCCAAGCCAGTGTCCAGGTGATTTTTGAGGTAGTCGAGGCCTGTGGCAAGTGAAAGTGATTTCAAAAGAATTAGGTCTGAACATATTTTTTTCCTTTCTACTGTATAGCCTTTCAAACTGCTGGTTTTTGATGTGCTCCTAACTCTTGCTAGCCTATAATTTGTCACTGATAACAATATGAACTTAAATAAAAATAACATTACATGGATTGATATACACATCTTCATTTGGAAAATTTGTACATGTGCATAAGTATATTATTTACCGTCATTTAAGATGCTCTCATCAGTGGTCCAGGATGTCCTGAATTTTGGTAGGAGTATAGCTGCTGCAATCAACTCAGGTTGTATCATCATCTCTCCAAAATGTTTCTGGATCCCCTCCTGCAGGACATCAATGAGAGGTCTACACACTTTGCAAGATGACTCCAACTTCTTCAGCTTGTCCTGCAACTGGTGAAGTGTTGGCAGCAGGAAGCCCATATGCAATGATGATTGCCCTTGGAGGATGTTCAGGGCCATGGCAACAGGCTTCATTACAGCAGTGTACTCAGTCAAAAATGCTATTTCAGCTGTATTGAGCCTATAAAAGATGTAAAGATGAAAGTTAGCTTTTAGTAACTTTTGATACATCCATTTTTTATCTTCATTATGTGTGTTAAATGAACATACAAACTACACAACAAATCAACTACAATTATCACATGACCATGTAAAGAAAACTATATTATGTTGCATTATATTGATCTTAAAACAGGTGGATTCACCCACATTAATCAGCAATGCCCACATTTGTTCTATTACACTTTAAACAATGTGAGTTCTGCCAACTTACATCTTTATCCGCAATGCTATGCACACATTGCGGAGTGCTTTTTCTCCTTGCTCCTTCTGAATGCGCACAACCCTGTCTACAGCGAAGAACAGGGAGCTCCAACGAGTTTGATTGGGTCGGAGAAACTGCATCTTGCATTCACGTTCCACAATTTCAAATGCTGTGGTTGACCTGCTGGTCTTATTCCACAGAGCACTACATTTTGCAAAAGCAGCACGTGACAACCTCTTGTATGTTTCGCTGCGTGCTCCAGCAGCAGTGGTGTCAACTGCAGAGATGAGATTGAGGAGATGGCATGCACACTTTTGGTGCTTTGGAAGATGATATTCAAGGCAAGTGTCATTATCCAAAATAGCAGACACATCTTGGTACTCCACCTCCGACTCACTCTCATCTTCTGACCCTTCTGAATCTCTCTCCTCCTGTCCATCATCAGCGACTCTGTCCTCTTTCTCCTGTGCACCATATACTCGAAAGGCCTTCAGGAAGTTTGAACCACTGTCTGTTGTTGTCCTGGTCACTTTTTCCCTGATTTGGTACTCGGAATGTACATCCTCTAATGCTGCAGCAAGCACATCAAATGTGTGTGAGCCTTTGAGACGCCTACAAGCTAATGCAGCGGAGTGTCTCTCTAGAGAGTTGGGGTCTATCAAGTGGCAGGTGACACCTAAGTAACTACGTTGTCTGGCAGACCAGCAGTCAGTTGTGGTAGCAACATGATTCACAGCACTCAGTTTTCTGACAATTATGCTCTTCATTGTCTTTGCAGCTTCCTGTATTCTACAGCTAAATGTTTTTGTTGTCATAACTGTACACTGAGGTTGCAGGGTTTCTATCATAGTCTTGAAGGATGGTGTCTCAACCACAGAAAATGGTTGATTGGCTTGACATACAAAATTTAGCACAAGCTTGTCAAGTGTTGTCTGCGTTACCCGCCGTGAAGAGACAGTAAGACAGCTTGTGATCTTTGCATTCTTGATGGGGCAGAAGACGATCTTCTCTTTCTGTGGGATTCTATCAGGTCTGTGTATGTTGTCAATTTATTGGGGTGAACCCTCTGTTGACAGAAAAAAATATCAATGAGGCTACAGGGAATGTATCCATTAAAATACTCATCACCACACCATGATGGCGGGACACCATGACTTAAATGTGTGAAAAAACATACAGGTAGTAACTAACAGAAAAAATAAGTTAATAGAAAATACATTGTTTTATTCACTGAAATCAACTGGCAAAACATTAAGCTTTAACTTTATTTCCTCTCTATCGTGGCTAAGTTACTCTGCTTTGCTGTGTGTGTGTGTCTCTCTGTCTTCTGTCTATGAGGCTGCAGTAGGTTAATAAATTATACCCACACGATGTACATTTGACAGTGATTCATGGCAGGGAAGCTAACATCAGCCTATGGTGACAGCCAAAATATCTACTCACGTTACTTACCGCGATGTGCTTCCTCAAGTTTGACGTTGAGTTACAGTAAGCTGAAATGTCCACTTGTTTGGGGAGACACAAATGACAACGCATTACATAACTCTTATTTTTGGTTGTCTGAAGCGTGAACATCAATTTCATGTGAGGCCAGGGGTGTTCTTCCTCTTCTGGTGCGTTCGTTGTTGTCGCTGCCATTGTTGTCGTTTGCCGCTGAAACTTAATGTGTATTTAATCATGTGACCGCCTGGCTCTGTTTCATTGGTGAAACGGCTTCAAACGTCACCAGTGACTGTATTTGATTGGTGAAACGGAGTCAAACGTCACCAGTGACTGCATTTGATTGGATGAAACGCAGGCATGCGCTAGATCTACTTTGAAGGTCTGTGACAAACCAAAACAATCAAAGCGTGCATTAAGGATGAAACGCAGGCATGCGCTAGATCTACTTTGAAGGTCTGTGACAAACCAAAACAATCAAAGCGTGCATTAATGATCGATAAAAAATTAGTAGCGAGTAGCGAGCTGAATGTAGATAAATGGAGCGGAGTAAAAGTAGCGTTCCTTCTCTATAAATATACTCAAGTAAAAGTAAAAGTATGTTGCATTAAAACTACTCTTAGAAGTACAATTTATCCCAAAAGTTACTCAAGTAGATGTAACGGAGTAAATGTAGCGCGTTACTACCCACCTCTGTATATGAGTACCGTATTTTTCGGACTATAAGTCGCCCCGGAGTATAAGTCGCACCGGCCGAAAATGCACAATAAAGAAGGAAAAAAACATATATACGTCGCATATAAGTCGCATTTTTGGGAGAAATGTATTCGATAAAACCCAACAGCAAGAATAGACATTTGAAAGGCAATTTAAAATAAATAAAGAATAGTGAACAACAGGCTGAATAAGTGTACGTTATATGAGGCATAAATAACCAACTGAGAAGGTGCCTGGTATGTTAACGTAACATATTATGGTAAGAGTCATTCAAATAACTATAACATATAGAACATGCTATACGTTTACCAAACAATCTGTCACTCCTAATCGCTAAATCCCATGAAATCTTCCTCCCCGGTGTCGCCTCTGGTATGTCCTTTCTTTCTGCTGCTCGATTGCCGTTCTCTGCTGCATATTTCACTACGTCCAGCTTGTAATCTGCAGTATATGATTTCCTTTTCGGTGCCATTTTTGTTCAGTCCTTCTCAGTTTTTATAAGTTACTGCCAATGTTGATGTGATCCATTTTAATAGCTATGGCAGTAGAGGTTAGCATCCCAGGACCCACAATGCACTTCTGCCATGACCCTCCCCCGCCGAATTCTTATTGGTTGGCGTGTGAGTGAGGATTGTTGACGTGTGTGTGACGATGGCTGCCATTTGCTTCGTCTCTTACGCGAATGAGATAAATAATATTATTTGATAATTTACGGTAATGTGTTAATAATTTCACATATAAGTCGCTCCGGAGTATATGTCGCACTCATTAGCCAAACTAAGAAAAAAACTGCGAGTTATAATCAGAAAAATATGGTACGTGTTTTCTATTGTTTCATTGAAAATAAAACAGCAAAGTCCATTTGGCTGTCATCTGTTTTAATTATGAGACACAATTGTGTCAAAGTCATGATTTTTTATTTCATGCTTGAAATAAGAAAGAAATTATTACTTTAAAGAAGTAGTTTTATACTTGTGAGTGTTGATGACACAGCTTTGCAACAGTTGATATTTTAGTTTCATGCATGTTTTTGTCAGGCTTGTCCCTGACAGTTTGACTGTGTTTTAGTTTTTCCACTGCGTTTGTGTTAGTTTTCTGTCAGCGCTTTTATTTTGTCTTCATTTCTTGATTGTCTCCCTGAGTGCTGCTTCCCCTCAGCTGCTATTTAAACCTGCCATCCCCTCCAGTCAGTGCTGGATTATTGTCGCTAATACTTGTTGTCGTTCCTACCTGTCATTGTCGATGTCACTACTACCTGTCATAATACTTGTCGTTGTAGCTCTGTCTACTTTTGTTCACTCTGCTCATGTCATAGTTCCTTCGTGTCACAGTAAGTGTTTTTGTTTCTTGTCGACAGTTAGCCTTTGTGCAATTTTAGTTTATAGCCAAGTTTGTTCTCTTTTTTGTTTGTTCTCTTTTTTGTTTGTCCCCTTTTGTTTGTTTTTTTGCTATAGTGTTAAATTAAATCATGTTTTCTCGCACAATGCCTCCGCCTTCTCTACATCTTGGGGTTCGCCACCAACAAACTCTGACAGTTTTACTAAATATAGGTCATCAAATCTCAGCTACAAGCTGTAATATCTTACTGAGATCATTTAGGACCAAAAGTAAAACACTAACATAAAATCTGCTTAGTGAGAAGAATTATCTTATCAGACTGAAGATAAGCAAATATCACCCTTATTTGAGATATTTAATCTTTCTTAGATTTCAGTTTTTGCAGTGCATAAAGGAAAGAAGAAAGTAATGAATGTTTATAACTGAATACATTTACATATGCATAAAAAATTGTTGTCTTTTGTATTATGTTTTTAATGAATTAAGTAACGTTTATGACAACCTTTTTCCAAAACGATATAGAATGTGAGATATAACCGGATAATGGATACATTAATCATTTGTTTTCAAAACAGTTACAAAAAAGTGGGACCTTATAATACAATGAGAATGTTATATTGCTCAATTATTCTACCTTATTTCAATTATTGTGCAGAAATATGGGGAAATACATATCACAGCAACATAATGCCTTTATTTCTTTCACAGAAATGAGCAATTCGTATCATTTTTACAGTAGGATATAGAGACCACACAAATCCACTCTTCATTAGGTCAGGATTATTAAAACTTAAAGACATTGTAGAATTGCATACTCTATTAGTGATGTTCAAAGTTAGAAATAAAGTTCTTCCAAAGGACTTACAAAAGTTATTTGTGTTCACGTCGGAAGGTGAGAATCACAGAAGGCCGTATGACTTTAAATATCCAAGAGTGCGAACAAATTTGAAGCAAATGTGCTTATCTGTTGCTGGTGTGAAAGCATGGAATTCTCTAAACAAAGACTTAAAAAGCTGCAAGAATATCTTTGAATTTAAAAGGAGTTCCAAAAAGAAACAACTGGAATTATATCAAACTGATTTTTGATTTTGATTGGAACGTGTCATTTTGAAAATAACTTAAACGAAAATTAAAAGTATGTTGGAGTTCGGGTGTAGGTGGAGGGAACAGTGATAAAGTCATCTAAATAATTTGTGATAAAAAGGGGGCAGATAAATATAAGAATAGTATTCTTCCATCTGCTCCTTTCTGATCATGGAAATGTATAAGAAACAAAAAACAATGAAAGTGTCAACTGTATATGGCTTGTATATGTATTTTCATGAAAGGAATAAAAAGAAATGATGATGATGATGATGACCTCAAAAATCTACTGCGGGACCCCATTTTTATGACTTGATGGGGTCCCTGGGACCCCATTTTGAAAGTTTGTAGCGCCAACACTGCATTACGATACAAAATTAATATTGGCCTATACCAGGGGTTGGCAACCTTTACCAGTCAAAGAGCCATTTTGACCAGTTTCACAAATTATAGAAAACAATGGGAGCCGCAAAAAATTTTGAAATTTTAAATGAAATAACACTGCATACAAAGTTTTTTTTTTTGCTTTGTGCTATGTATAAACCAGGGATCTCAGACACGCTGCCCACACCTTTATATGAGATTTGTATGCTGGTGCGGCACGTGGGTTCTAACTGAATAGCGCTATACAGCGTCATGCGTGCCGTGATGGTACAGCATATAGCGCCCACTACAGCCAGCGTGCCTGATCAGCCACATGTTGTATGGGGCTTCCGCTTGCTCACATAGGTGACAGCAATGCATACTTGTTCAACAACCACACAGGTTACACTGACGGTGGCAGTATAAAAAAACCAAACTTTAACACTCTTACTAATAATGTGCCACACTGTGAACCCACACCAAACAAGAATGACAAACACATTTCGGAAGAACATCTGCACCGTAACACAACATAAACACAAAAGGACAAATACCCAGAACCCATGCAGCCCTAGCTCTTTCGGGATACATTATACACCCCCGCTACCAAACCCCGCCCACCTCAACCGTCGCACAGAGAGAGAGAGAGGGGGGGGGGGTGTTGTGTGAGGGAGCAGGCCTGGGGTAGGGGCGGGGTTTGGTGGTAGCAGGGGTGTATAATGTATCCCGGAAGAGTTAGGGCTGCATGGGATTCTGGGCGTTTGTTCTGTTGTGTTTATGTTGTGTTAAGGTGCAGATGTTCTCCAGCAACGCATACTTGGTCAACAGCCACACAGGTTACACTGACGGTGATCATATAAAACAACTTTAACACTCTTACTAATAATGCGCCACACTTTGAACCAAAACCAAACAAGAATGACAAACACATTTCAGGAGAACATCTGCACCTTAACACAACATAAACACAACACAACAAACACCCATAATCCCATGCAGCCCTGACTCTTCCGGGCTCCAAACCCCCCCCACCCCCCTCTGTGCGTCGGTTGAGGTGGGCGGGGTTTGGTAGCGGGGGTGTATAATGTATCCCGGAAGAGTTAGGGCTGCATGGGATTCTGGGTATGTGTCCTGTTGTGTTTATGTTGTGTTACGGTGCAGATGTTCTCCCGAAATGTGTTTGTCATTCTTGTTTGGTTTTGGTTCAAAGTGTGGCGCATTATTAGTAAGAGTGTTAAAGTTGTTTTATATGGTGACCGTCAGTGTAACCTGTGTGGCTGTATGCCTTGCTGTCACGTACGTGTGTAAGCAGAAGATGTATATTGTATAATAATTGTTAGGCTGGCACGCTGTTAATACAGATTGTAGAGGGCGCCAAATGTTGTAACATCATGGCACGCCCTTATTATAGCTGTAAGGGTGAAAATCGGTGAATATTGATTTCTACGAGAGGCACTGAAATCCGGAAGTCTCACGGGAAAATTGGGGGGTTCAGCAAGTAAGCTGCTGAGCCGCATCAGAGTGATCAAAGAGCCGCATGCGGCTCCGGAGCCGCGGGTTGCCGACCCCTGGCCTATACCTATATTGTTTCGATATGATATCAGCAAAAGTCATATTTACTTTTATGAATTTGTAGTATGGAATGTTAGAAGCGGCTTGATCAAGGGAAATTACTCAGAGAATAATGGTTACTATGGAAAACATTAACCCTTTTAGAATGGACTTATGCTTGTGACGATGCTGCTGTTCATTTGCATCGGAGATTTCAGATGCAAGCCGTTATAATCGTATACTTGTTTTTTGCTGCTATCAGACCAATATTAATATCGAATTCGTACACTCCTAATATTCATGTTTACCCATCTTGCAGGTTGAGACAGTTTATATCCCTCCCGATGGACCAAAAGAAGTTCTGTGGGGATTGTCAGACACTCCTCCTCCCTCAGGAGCACTCTGCACATGCCTGCCACTCTTGCTTGTCTGTCTCTGCCTCTGAGCTGCGGAGGCCTAGCATGCTTCTACGCCCTCTCGTTGACAAGAAGAGCAACGCCCAGTATCTCTTCGCAGAGCGCACCTCCGGCTTCTTGCTGGAAACCCTGGTTGGTATGGGATTCCACAAGGTGCTTTGTGTGGGCACTCCAAGGTGAGCCCTATAAGGTACAAAACCCAAAACCAGTGAAGTTGGCACGTTGTGTAATTCGTATATAAAAACAGAATACAATAATTTGCAAATCATTTTCAACTTATATTCAATTGAATAGACTGCAAAGACAAGATATTTAATGTTCGAACTGAGAAACGTAATGTTTTTTTTGCAAATAATCATTGACTTAGAATTTAATGGCAGCAACATGTTGTAAAGAAGTTTGCACAGAGGCATTTTTACCACTGTGTTACATGGCCTTTCCTTTTAACAACACTCAGTAAACGTTTGGGAACTGAGGAGACCAATTTTTGAAGCTTTTCAGGTGGAATTATTTCCCATTCTTGCTTGATGTACAGCTTAAGTTGTTCAACAGTCCGGGGTCTCCGTTGTGGTATTTTAGGATTCATAACTCACCACACATTTTCAATGGGAGACTGGTCTGGACTACAGGCAGGCCAGTCTAGTACATGCACTCTTTTACTATGAAGCAACGCTTCATAGTGCTTGCTGAAATAAGCAGGGACGTCCATCATAATGTTGCTTGGATGGCAACATATGTTGCTCCAAAACCTGTATGTACCTTTCAGCATTAATGGTGCCTTCACAGATGTGTAAGTTACCCATGCCTTGGGCACTAATACACCCCATACTAGGGCTGGGCGATATATCGATATATGCGATATATCGCGGGTTTGTCTCTGTGCGATATAGAAAATGACTATATCGTGATATCGAGTATACGTTCTCACGCAGTTGCCTTTAGCAGCGGACATTACACTACAGGCTCTTCCCACTCTTTCTTGTCTGTCTGTCAGAGTTTGTAGGTGACGAACCCCAAGATGCAGAGAAGGCGGAAGGCATTGTACGAGAAAACATGATTTAATTAAACACTAAGGCAAAACAACAAACGAAAGGCGGAGAACAAACTTGGCTATGAACTAAAATAGCACAGAGGCTAACTGTGGACAAGAAACCAAAAACACTTACTGTGACACGAAGGAACTAGGACATGAGCAGAGTAAAACAAAAGTAGACAGAGCTACAACGACAAGTATTAAGAACAACGACACGACAGGTAGGAACGACAATGACATTGACAATGACAATCAGGTAGTGATGACAATGATCCAGCAATGACTGGAGGAGAAGGCAGGTTTAAATAGTAGCTGGCTGATTGACACCAGGTGTGGCCAGGTGCCAATCAGCCACAGCTGAGGGGAAGCAGCATTCAGGGAGACACTCAGGAAATGAAGACAAAATAAAAGCGCTGACAGGAAACTAAGACAAACAGAGAAAAAACTAAAACACAGTCAAACTGTCAGGGACAAGCCTGACACTGTCCTTCTCACAGACAGCAAGCGCACCTTCTTACACACGTCACATACTGTCACGTCATACGTCACATACGTATACGCCCTCCCCCAGCAGAAAGGTAGCAGCATGGCTAAAGTTAGATGTGATGCTAGCGGTAATACAAGAGAAAGAAGATGCAAATCTGGTAACAAATGGAGGAATAATTAATTCCTAAGAAAAACAGCAGGGGGTCCATCGTCTGGCGGTGGTTTGGCTTCAAGTGGGAATATGTCGAACAGACAACCGTAATTTGTCAAGTGTGGGGCAAAAGCGTTGCTATAAAAAGTAGCATTACTGCTGTAACAAACAGTTCAGGGTGTCCCAAGTTACCGGAGTGTGTTAGGTAAGGAGGAGGAGTTTTGTCCCTCCAGAGTGGTTGCCATAGGGCTGTGACATAGGGTGTGTGTGGTTGTGGAAGGAAGTGTGTGATGTTGACATTAAAGAAGCGGCGGCTACCGAACCTGCTCTAATGTCTCCCGTTTATTATTTTATTAGATAAGTACACTGTATAGGCGAACCCAGGACACTCGGCAACATTGCTAATATGTAGCATCATTTGAAAAGTCACCCGCTAGACAATGAAAAGTGCTTACTCCGCATGTCAATGTCTCCGTTTGGTGCCACACGCCCACACCATCAAAATGCCGAGGCAAACATTTCCAGATCAACACCGTATAAAAAAAATAGGGATTTTTTTAGTTGTGATTTCCTTCTGTGCATGAAAGTTCAAAAGTAGCATATACTAATGCAGTATGAACAAGAATGTTTTAAAGTAGACACATAGAATCATCATACTGCTGTGATTATATGCATCAAGTGTTCATTGAAGGCTAAGTCAAAATATCGAGATATATATCGTGTATCGCGATATGGCCTTAAAATATCGCAATATTAAAAAAAAGGCCATATCGCCCAGCCCTACCCCATACCATCACAGATTCTGGCTTTTGAGCTTTGCGCCTATAACAGTCCGGATGGTTCTTTTCCTCTCTGTTTCGGACGACACAACATCTACAGTTTCCAAAAGCAATTTGAAATGTGGACTCGTCAGCCCACAGAACACCTTTACACTTTGCATCAGTCCATCTTAGATGAGCTCGGGCCCAACGAAGCCGGCGGTGTTTCTGGGTGTTGTTGATAAATGGCTTTGGCTTGCACTTACAGATGTAGTGACAAACTGTAGTTACTGTCAATGGTTTTCTGAAGTGTTCCTGAGCCCATGTGGTGATATCCTTTACACATTGATGTCGGTTTGATTATAGGTTGAAAAGGATTAGCAAATCATTGTATTCCGTTTTTATTTACGATTTACACAACGTGCCAACTTCACTGGTTTTGGGTTTTGTAGATAATTTTTGTCTTAAATGCAATATTAAAAATGGCGTTTTTTGTTTTTTTGCAGCCTACACGAGTTGATAAAACTTGAAAAACTGGAAACCCCTAAATCTAAGCCAATGAAGAGCCTTCTTCTGGATATCGACTTCAGGTTGGCCTAAAATATATCAAATGCATGCCATATACTGGATGAAATAATGTAATATTAAGAAGTTCCGTTTCTTCAAGAAGTGGGGAAGGGTGCAAACTGTGTGCTACATAAGAGGTATGGTGATAACATTACTTTCACAACTTAATGGCGTAATTATGGTAGGTTAGCCTCTTATCTTAAGAAAAACTAAATTTCTGTAGCCAACTGACGGACAGTCGGTTTCAAGATGTGTAGCGAATCATGCAATTTAAAAAAAACTGGCGAGCGTATACACCGGATAGTCTGTAGACTGGCACGGGTCAGAAATGGTATCATGTCCATTAGGAAGTGGTTTGGTCTTCATGACGCCATGAAAAACATCAAAAGTGAAGATATGAGCGTGCGCCTCGTCTCTCAGATGTAGAGAGGATCATAAGCATCCTTATTTTTCTCACTGTTAGAAAACTTCATTTTGTATGATTGGGTACTGTTGTTGTTGGCATCCGTAAGTCTCGGAAGACAATGGATTGGCGCCCCTTGGATATGATTTAGTTGGTAATGCAGCGTCTGCTGTGGCTGTGGAGACCCACACGGGAGTGACAGTCTCTGTTGCACTTGGTGCATTTATAGGTCGAGTCAGTTACAGGATGTAGTTGCTTGCTCTTTCTCTGAGCTCGCTTCTCATCTGCAAGCTGGCAGAGTTTTGCCTCGCCAGCTTTCAGTCCAGTGTTCACGGTGTGTCTCCAGCTGGATCTGTCCTGAGCAAGCTCTTCCCAGGTGTTCAGGTCCATGTCGAGCGCTTTCAGGTCACGCTTGCAGACATCCTTGAAGCGGAGATGTGACCGTCCCATTGTCCTCTTGCCAGAGGCAAGCTCTACGTAGAGGATGTCTTTGGGGATCCGGCCATCGTCCATTCGACGCACATGGCCCAGACATCGAAGGCGAAGCTGACATAGCAGAGTGACCATGCTGGGAATCTTGGCTTGCATCAGCACCTCGTTGTTTGTCACACGGTCGCTCCATATAATCCCGAGTATGCGACGGAGGCAGCGTATGTGAAAGGCACTTAGCCTCTTCTCCTGCGAGGAGTACACAGTCCAGGATTCGCTGGCGTACAAGAGAGTGCTTAACACGCAGGCACGATACACAGCGATCTTGGTGTTTATTGTCAGCATGCTGTTCCACACTCTGCGACAACCTGTTGTGGATGCCTTGCCGATCCTCTTGTTGATCTCTGCTTCCAGTGAGAGGTTGTCAGTGATGGTGGAGCCAAGGTATGTGAACTGGCTGACGACCTCTAGTTCATAGTCGTTGATGGTGATACAGGGTGGTTCAGCATCTTGGGCCATCACATTTGTCTTCTTCAGACTGATAGTCAGGCTGAACTCGTCGCATGCCTTTGCAAAGCGGTCCATCAGGCTCTGTAGCTCTTCTTCTGTGTGGGTGGCCAGAGCAGCGTCATCTGCAAACAGCATGTCTCTGATGGTTACCTTCCGGACCTTGCTCTTTGTTTTTAGGCGAGCCAGGTTGAACAGTCGGCCGTCTGACCGAGTGTGGAGGTAAACACCCTCGGTCGACGATCCGAAGGCGTGCTTCAGCAGAACGGCAAAGAAGATGCTAAAGAGAGTAGAAACGAGGACACAGCCCTGCTTGACGCCACTGCGGATGTCGAAGGCATTTGACGTCGAGCCGTCATATTGAACTGTGCCTTTCTTAATTGGGTACTATGGAAGTATTATTGTAGCGAAATTACTTGCAAACCCGTATCTCAATCTGTGCGTGTGTAATCCAATTCACATGTGTGTGTCTGTATATCAATCTGTGCGTGTGTAATCCAATTCACATGTGTGTGTCTGTATATCAATCTGTGCGTAGGTAATCAGATCTGCGTGTTTTAAGTTGGCTGCATGTAAATACTGTCCATATTTCAATTGTGTGTGTAATAAAACAATTAAAAAAAGGGTGTGTGAAGTAGTAACCCTTTATTGGCTGTCTTTTTACACGCGACTTTTGCGTCACTTCTGCTGTGGAAGAGTTGTCTGTCCGTACAACGATTTGGAATGTGTAGAAGAATTTGTCTGTAACTCCCCCTTGCCTTTCCTTATACTCACCACTAGTGGGCGCCTTGCAGACACTCACAGTCATGTTGCCGTTCATGCTAAGAACAATGAACTTTTCATCACTTGCTATAAATATGAGTTCATGTTTTAGCAGTAATAGGGCAGCACGGTGGGACAGGGGTTAGTGTTGGTGCCTCACAATAAGAAGGTCCTGGGTTCGATCTTTCTGTGTGGAGTTTTCAATTGTCTCCCCGTGACTGCGTGGGTTCCCTCCGGGTACTCTGGCTTCCTCCCACCTCCAAAGACATGCACCTGGGGATAGGTTGATTGGCAACACTAAATGGTCCCTAGTGTGTTGTCAATCAATCAATCAATCAATCAATGTTTACTTATATAGCCCTAAATCACAAGTGTCTCAAAGGGCTGCACAAGCCCCAACGACATCCTCGGTTCGGATCCCACATCAGGGCAAGGAAAAAACTCATGCCAATGAAAAACCTTGGAGAGGACCGCAAATGTGGGTTAACCCCGCCCCCCCCCCCCCCCCCCCCCCTCTAGGGCGACCGGTGCAATGGACGTCGAGTGGGTTTAGCATAATATTGTGAAAGTCCAGTCCATAGTGGATCTAACATAATAGTGAGAGTCCAGTCCATTGTGGATCCAACATAATAGTGAGAGTCAAGTCCATAGTGGATCTAACATAATAGTGAGAGTCCAGTCCATAGTGGATCTAAAATAATAGTGAGAGTCCAGTCCATAGTGGGGCCAGCAGGAGACCATCCCGAGCGGAGACAGGTCAGCAGCGCAGAGATGTCCCCAACCGATGCACAGGCGAGCGGTCCACCCCGGGTCCCGACTCTGGACAGCCAGCACTTCATCCGTGGCCACCGGACCTGTGCCCCCCCCACCCCCTCCACAAGAGACAGGGGGGCAGAGCAGAAAAGAAAAGAAATGGCAGATCAACTAGTCTAAAAGGGGGGTCTATTTAAAGGCTAGAGTATACAAATGAGTTTTAAGATGGGACTTAAATGCTTCTACTGAGGTAGCATCTATCTGTCTATCTGTGTTGGCCCTGCCATGAGGTGGACACTTGTCCAGGGGTGTCCGGATTGCAGCTGGGAGAGGCAACCTGAGAGAGACGAGTGGCAGAAAATGGATGACTGGTTAGCGGTCAGAATAATTTTTATATTCAAATAAGTTATCAGTAATTCCATTGCGGCCAAAACGATTGCGGTTCCTCCGTTGGGGGGCTGGGCTCTTAGAGATTCCCCGTGGCTTCTTACCAATCGGACGTGCCCTAAATACCTCCCCAGGGAGGCATCCGGGGCCACCCTGACCAGATGCTCGAACCACCTCATCTTGCAATGTGGAGAAGCATCGGCTTTACTCTTAATTCCTCTCGAATGACAGAGCTTCTCATAGGAAACGCGATCATTTCGGCCTTATTTTAATAAAAAAATACTTCTGACCACTGCTAAAACATGAACTTTTGTTTACAGCAAGTGATGAAAAGTCAATTGTTCATGGCTTTAACGCCAACACGAGTGAGTGGCTGCAAGGCGCTGACTAGTGGGGAGTATAAGGATAGGCAAGGGGGAGCTACAGACAAGTCCTTTTTACACGTTTAAATCGCCATACATACAGACATCGTACAAGTCTCGCAAAAGTTACGTGTAAAAAGACAATCAATAGAGGGTTCCTGTTTCACAAGCATCTAAATACGCACACACACATTATTTTACACACAGACAAATCATTTGGATAGACAACTTTTTTTATTTTTTTTATTTAGCCTTTATTTAACCAGGTAAAATCCCATTGAGATCAAAGATCTCTTTTCCAAGGGAAACCTGGCCAAGAGGGCAGCAGCAAGGTTACATTAAAAAACACATAAAACATCACATTTACAACATTAAACTTGCTCACATAACACATGTGCATACAGACAAGGTAGACTGCAATCCTTTCACAGAAGCTTTAAACTCATTCAATGTAACAAGGGTGTGAAGTTTAATATTCGATTGTAGGTTATTCCAAGCCTTCGGTGCTGAAAACCTAAATGCTTTCTTGCCCAGTTCAATTCTTACTTTGGGGACGACAAATTGCAGAACATTCATTGAACGAAGATTGTGACTTCCTTGTTTCTTTGTTAAAAGACAAGACGGATAAGATGGAGTGATACCCAGAATAGTTTTGTAGATGAACACATACCAATGATTGAGGCGTCGAGCACATAAAGATGTCCAGTTAAACATTGAGTATAATACGCAATGGTGAGTAAGGGGAGCGCAGTTGGTGATGAATCTCAGTGCCCCGTGGTACACACTATCCAGCTTGTGGAGACAACCAGCAGTAGCATTCATGTACAACACATCTCCATAGTCAATAACCGGTATAAATGTTGTTCCACCAATTTCTGTTTCACAGTAAAAGAAAAGCAAGACTTGTTTCTATAATAAAATCCCAGTAAAAGTTTCAGTTTTTTTTTACAACATACTGAATGTGCTCCTAAAACTCAAGTGGTCATCAATTAAAAATCCTAAATATTTAAAAGCAGATACTAACATAATTTGTTGCCCATTTCTTGTTAAAATGTTCTCACACAGTGCTGATCTTACAGTTTTTGATGTGGTAAAGAACATACACTTTGTTTTCTCTGCATTTAAAACCAGTTGAAGATAGCAAAGTTGTTCTTGTACTCTGTCAAATGCTTGTTGTAGATATTTAAAGGCCTCAGCAGGAGTGGGTGCTGTGCAGTATATGACATTATCATCAGCATAGAAATGGAAAGTTGAGTTCGGAATATTCTGTCCAAGATTATTTATGTAAATAGTGAATAATAAGGGGCCCAACATAGAACCTTGAGGGACACCCTTTTTCACTTGCAGTACGTCCGAGGAGGAACCTTCTATCTGAACAGCCTGAGTTCTACTTGTGAGGTAATTTGCAAACCATCCTTAACAAACTTAAAACAGACAACTCTTTATTACTGACGGAGGCAGATAATTACATACATCCATTATTTAGAGTTACTTCTTTTGTATCTCCTATAGTCTTATTTTATTCAGCTAATGTTTCGTCTGGTACAAAGTGCTTGCATTACGAGTGTCCTTGCTGAGAAAGTCAAAGCGTTGAATATTCTCTCTGCTTGAGATTCCCATAACATTCTTGAGATAAGGGGCACAGAGCGGTGCTGGGCTAGCAGACAACAGGGGGGGAGGGGAAGAGGGGGGTAGAAGATAACGTCTGGGGGTGATGCTGGGGCAGACCGGGTGGAGCCACGCATCTGAATGGGTTATGCAAGGCTGGTCTCATTATTGTCAAATATTTGAGAATAAATCACAAAATACCAACTGCTGCCTGGTGATCAATTTAAACTTCAGCTTATGTGTCATTCAAAGAACCTGGGAGAGACTAGCAATTTGAATTCCCCATTGGAGGAAGAGCTGGTCGCACGCAACAATTTGGGGGCTTGTCCGGGATGACAGGCTGATTATTGGACATCTCTTTCCTCCACCTGCTTGGTAGAACAGCCTGAGTTCTACTTGTGAGGTAATTTGCAAACCATCCTTAAACTTAAAACAGACAACTCTTTATTACCCACACACACACATGCACAGATTGCGTTTGCAAATAATTTTGCTACAAGAATCATCGGCGGTCACTCGAACGAGTATGACGATCCTCCTGGTAGGGGTGTATCTCTTTATGGAGGATACCTGTGCGTGACTTTAACGTGGGGAGACTGGTGCACAGACAGTCACCACACGATCCTTGACAGAATCGGGTCAGGGTCCAGTGGCATGGTGTCCAAGATGACTGGGGACCCTTTTCTGCTGCAACCCTCTTCCGCCATCGCAGCCGTTGTGGTAGTTCTTAAAATCTACCGTCTTCCGCCTGCTCCGCCGTTGAGGTCTTCACCGTATCCCTGGCTAGGGGGCAGTCAGGTACTAGGCCTTCGCCAAGGGCCACCTGGGGTAACAGTAGTAAAGGGGTTAACCTCCTAGTGCCTCAAGACTCCCATAGAGGAGCCTCCACTGCCGGATGCACTTTAACGTCATGCCCAGGACAAGCTACAAGAATACTTCCATAGGGAACCTTAATTATTGGTTTCCCCGACAAAAAAACTCACATTCGTGCACAGAGTCCTTATTTGGCCCCATTTGCTGTCATTAAAACCACTGATTTAAATTCTACTGCGATTGTAATCAGACCTCGCATTTCAAAATATAAGACATTTCCAGGGGGGAAAAAAGAGCCCACCCGGCTGATTAGGAAAAAAGTCTGCCAACCCAGTCAACATTTGTACAATATATCGTTAAACAGTAGTACATTGGCATTTTCATTTTTTATGTGTCATATCATTGACGCTCAAAAACTCAGCAGTTTTTGTCATACTGAACCATGATTGCAGCCTACCGTTACACCCCGAGTCGACAGGTCTGATTGTAACACAGAAATGTGAAATACTGTGGAATGAAAATACAATCAACAATGGATGGATGGAATTGTCCACTTCTTGAAGAAAAAAATTAATTGCTTTTAAACGTTTTCTCGCTTATCGATGCTAACTGTGCTTTTCTCCCTTTTCCCAGATATGCCCAGTTTTACAGCCAGGATGAGTTCTGTCATTACAACATGTTCAACCACCACTTCTTTGATAGCGAGGTAATTCAGGAGAATTTATTGTATCCCGGGCGACAGAAAGAAAAAAAACTAGGGATGTCCGATAATTTTTTTATGCCGATATTCCGATATTGTCCAACTCTTAATTACCGATGCCGATATCAACCGATACTAATATATACAGTCGTGGAGTTAACACATTATTATGCCTAATTTGGACAACCAGGTATGGTGAAGATAAGGTCCTTTTTAAAAAAATAAATAAAATAAGATAAATAAATTTAAAAAAATTTCTTGAATAAAAAAAAAAAGTAAAACAATATAAAAACAGTTACCGGTACATAGAAACTAGTAATTAATGAAAATGAGTAAAATTAACTGTTAAAGGTTAGTACTATTAGTGGACCAGCAGCACGCACAATCATGTGTGCTTACGGACTGTATCCCTGCAGACTGTATTGATATATATTGATATATAATGTAGGAACCAGAATATTAATAACAGAAAGAAACAACCCTTTTGTGTGAATGAGTGTAAATGGGGGAGGGATGTTTTTTGGGTTGGTGTACTAATTGTAAGTGTATCTTGTGTTTTTTATGTTGATTTAATTAAAAAAAAAGAAGAAAAAAAAGAAAGAAAAAATACCGATAAAAAAAAACCCCGATACCGATAATTTCCGATATTACATTGTAACGCATTTATCGGCCAATAATATCGGCTTGGACAGCTCTAAAAAAGATACGTGGGAAGACAAATGTTTTACATTTAGGAATGTGTCAATAATTTTCAGCTTATCCATTTTTCATTTGGCAATAAAAAGCTTTTTAAATGCTATTTAAGATAGCTCAATGGAACATTGAAAGAAAAAGGTTGTACAATTAAGAATGTGACTAAGATTTCACCGTGTATGTTTTTTGTTGGCCAAGGTTAGGATCAACACCAGCTAGCAAAGTGATGAATAAAACATACCCAGTACTTAGCCAGCTACAATATCAATCAGGATTATATAGACTGTAAGGATAACCGAGTAAAATTACGAATATGACAACAATTTTCAGCTTTTTTCGCCATGTAGACAAGAGAAGCAGCAGCTAAAATGAATGGTACTTCAAGCCACGGCATGGACACATAGATACTGAACGACACAACAAGACAAATAACTGGTTAAACATAGCTCACTTGTATAACGCACTTGGCCTGCTTTTCAGTTGATCAAATCAGCCATAATGAAGGATGAAGTTCCGTCGCTCTACAATATCCGGATGTGCACAACTACCTCATCAACTTACCGCCACCCTCCAATCTTTAGTCATTCAGATATTGACCCTTTGTCCCTATAAATACAGTAACTTGCAGCATTCTAGCATCAGAAACCATTTGTTTACTGTCGTGAATTTCTCTTAGCTAAGTGAGAAACAGGTATTTAACTTCAGTGTTTTAGCTTGAAACCCCAACGAAGTAAAAAAAAAACACATTGGTCCAACTCGCCTTTAAATAAACAAAAAAAGTCACTAATAGAGATGTCCGATGGTGGCTTTTTTGCCGATATCCGATATTCCGATATTGTCCAACTCTCAATTACCGATTCCGATATCAACCGATACCGATATATATAGTGTCACAGGGTGTAGGTGACGAACCCCAAGATGCAGAGATGGCAGGCTTTGTCCAGGAAAACATGATTTAATTTAACTCTATAACAAGAAACAAACAAAAAGGTACAAACAAAAGGCGCGCACAAGGCAGAGAACAAACTTGGCTATGAACAGAATCTAGCACAAAGGCTAAACTATGGACAAGAAACAAAAACACTTACTGTGACACGAATAAACAAAACTCACGTGGCAAGAAACGAGCAGGATGAACTATGACATGAGCAGAGTGAACAGAAGTAGACAGAGCTACAACGACAAGTATAAATGACATCGACAAGTGTAAATGACACTGACCTCGACAATCATTAGTGACATTGACAGGTAGACACTACAATAATCCAGCACTGACTGGAGGTCAAAGCAGGTCTAAATAGCAGCTGACTGATTGACACCAGGCGTGGCCAGGTGCCAATCAGCCACAGCTGAGGGGACAGCACTCAGAGAGACAAACAGGAAACTGAACCAAAAAAAGAGTGCTGACAGGAAATAAAACAAACAGAAAAAAAACTAAAACTTGACCAAACTGTCAGGGACAAGCCTGACATACAGTCATGGAGTTAACACATTATTATGCCTAATTTTGTTGTGATGCCCCGCTGGATGCATTAAACAATGTAACAAGGTTTTCCAAAGTAAATCAACTCAAGTTATGGAAAAAAATGCCAACATGGCACTGCCATATTTATTATTGAAGTCACAAAGTGCATTATTAAACAGCAGCTTGGAATTTGGGACATGCTCTCCCTGAGAGAGCATGAGGAGGTTGAGGTGGGCGGGGTTGAGGGGGTAGGGGGTGGCGGGGGGTGTATATTGTAGCGTCCCGGAAGAGTTAGTGCTGCAAGGGGTTCTGGGTATTTGATCTGTTGTGTTACGGTGCGGATGTTCTCCCGAAATGTGTTTGTCATTCTTGTTTGGTGTGGGTTCACAGTGTGGCGCATATTTGTAACATTGTTAAAGTTGTTTATACGGCCACCCTCAGTGTGACCTGTATGGCTGTTGAGCAAGTATGCATTGCATTCACTTGTGTGTGTGAAAAGCCGTAGATATTATGTGATTGGGCCGGCACGCAAAGGCAGTGCCTTAAAGGCACGCCCCTAATATTATTGTCTGGGTGGAAATCGGGTTAAATTCGGGAGAATGGTTGCCCCGGGAGATTTTCGGGAGGGGCACTGAAATTCGGGAGTCTCCCAGGAAAATCGGGAGGGTTGGCAAGTATGACTGGGAGACGCAACTGCTCTGTACTTCTCCCTACGTCCGTGTACCACTCCGTACAGCAGCGTTTTAAAAAGGCATACATTTTACTTTTAAGGAACTCTGCACAGATCTGAAAAAACTAATCATTGACTTGAACAAGTCAGGAAAGTCACTTGGAGCCGTTTCAAAGCAGCTTAAGGTCCCAAGAGCAACTGTGCAGACAAATTGTTCGTAAGTTTAAAGTGCATGGCACAGTTTTGTCACTGCCACCATCAGGAAGAAAACGAAAGCTATCACCTGCCGCTGAGAGAAAATTGGTCAGGTTGATCAAGAGTCAACCGAGAACCACCAAAAAGCAGGTCTGCAATGAATTGGAAGATGCTGGAACACAGGTGTCAGTGTCCACAGTCTAGTGTGTTTTGCATCGCCATGGACTGAGAGGCTACCATGCAAGAAGGAAGCCCTTGCTCCAGAAGCGACAGAAGTTTGCTGCTGATCACATGGACAAAGATAAGACCTTCTGGAGGAAAGTTCTGTGGTCAGATGTAACAAAAATTGAGCTGTTTGCCCACAATATCCAGCAATATGTTTGGAGGAGAAAAAGTGAGGCCTTTAATCCCAGAACACCATTCCTACCGTCAAGCATGGTGGTGGTAGTATTATGCTCTGAGCCTGTTTTGCTGCCAATGGAACTGGTGCTTTACAGAGAGTAAATGGGACAATGAAAAAGGAGGATTACCTCCAAATTCTTCAGGACAACCTAAAATCATCAGCCCGGAGGTTGGGTCTTGGGCGCAGTTGGGTGTTCCAACAGGACAATGACCCCAAACACACGTCAAAAGTGGTAAAGGAATGGCTAAATCAGGCTAGAATTAAGGTTTTAGAATGGCCTTCCCAAAGTCCTGACTTATACCCCATTGAGAACATGTGGACAATGCTGAAGAAACAAGTGCATGTCAGAAAACCAACAAATGTAGCTGAACTGCACCAATTTTGTCAAGAGGAGTGGTCAAAAATTCAAGCAGAAGCTTGTGGATGGCTACCAAAAGCGCCTTATTGCAGTGAAACTTGCCAAGGGACATGTAAGCAAATATTAACATTGCTGTATGTATACTTTTGACCCAGCAGTAGACCCATAATAAATTCATAAAAGAACCAAACCTCATGAATGTTTTTTGTGACCAACAAGTATGTGCTCCAATCACTCTATCACAAAAAAATAGGAGTTGTAGAAATGATTGGAAACTCAAGACAGCCATGACATTATGTCCTTTACAAGTGTATGTAAACTTTTGACCATAACTGTATATGATACAGTTGGTGGATCTGTGTGCTCTTTACAAGATGGTGACAATAACAACTGAATTAGCAAACATAGTTGAATTGTTTAAGACTTAAAAAGTAGGTGTTGATAAAAGACTTCCCTGATGTGAGATGTTACATCATGTTGTGGAGGGGCTAGTAAAAAAATGGTGAGAAAAAAAAAAAAGTTTCCACATCTTCAGGGACGGCGTGGCGCAGTGGAAGAATGGCCGTGCGCGACCCGAGGGTCCCTGGTTCAATCCCCACCTAGTACCAACCTCGTCATGTCCGTTGTGTCCTGAGCAAGACACTTCACCCTTGCTCCTGATGGGTGCTGGTTAGCGCCTTGCATGGCAGCTCCCTCCATCAGTGTGTGAATGTGTGTGTGAATGGGTAAATGTGGAAGTAGTGTCAAAGCGCTTTGAGTACCTTGAAGGTAGAAAAGCGCTATACAAGTACAACCCATTTATCATTTATCATTTATCTTTATTTACACCAATTACAGAGTACCGATAAATACCGGTAACAAATATCGACAAGAGTATCGTATCGATAAAATCTTAATGATATGCATCCCTAATTATAGTCTTATAGTATTTACTGCAGAATGAAGTTTGTGATGACAAGCAAAACAACAAAAGAACTTTGAGAAAAAAAAAGTTGTTCTCTCTACTCCCACAAAATGTATCGAAAAACAAGCAAAACCATGGCCTTAAAACCGAGGTAGAGACTGCAGCGTGGGTTACCTGTACTGTTGCACCACTAGTAAACACAATTATAGATATGAACAAAATGACACTTGTCAGCTGTTACCGTATATTACCTCCAACAAACATGGCAGAAATGTCTGTGACAAGATACTGCGGTCGTAAACCGTAGGGATGCAACAGTGCTCGGTATAATCCTGCACGGAACATCCATCCATCCATCTTTTTCCGCTTATCCGAGGTCGGGTCGCAGGGGCAGCAGCCTAAGCAGGGAAGCCCAGACTTCCCTCTCCCCAGCCATTTCGTTCAGCTCCTCCCGGGGGATCCCGAAGCGTTCCCAGGCCAGCCGGGAGACATAGTCTTCCCAACGTGTCCTGGGTCTTCCCCGTGGCCTCCTACCGGTCGGACGTGCCCTAAACACCTTCCGAGGGAGGCGTTCGGGTGGCATCCTGACTAGATGCCCGTACCACCTCATCTGGCTCCTCTCGATGTGGAGAAGCAGCGGCTTTACTTTGAGCTCCTCCCGGATGACAGAGCTTCTCACCCTATCTCTAAGGGAGAGCCCTGCCACCCGGCGGAGGAAGCTCATTTCGGCCGCTTGTCCTTTCGGTCATAACCCAAAGCTCATGACCATAGGTGAGGATGGGAACGTAGATCGACCGGTAAATTGAGAGCTTTGCCTTCCGGCTCAGCTCCTTCTTCACCACAACGGATCGATACAGCGTCCGCATTACTGAAGACGCCGCACCGATCCACCTGTCGACCTCACGATCCACTCTTCCCTCACTCGTGAACAAGACTCCGAGGTACTTGAACTCCTCCATTTGGGGCAAGATCTCCTCCCCAACCCGGAGATGACACTCCACCCTTTTCCGCTTGAGAACCATGGACCAGGACTTGGAGGTGCTGATTCCTATCCCAGTCGCTTCACACTCGGCTGCGAACCGATCCAGTGAGAGCTGAAGATCTTGGCCAGATGAAGCCATCAGGACCACATCATCTGCAAAAGCAGAGACCTAATCCTGCAGCCACCAAACCAGATCCCCTCAACGCCTTGACTGCGCCTAGAAATTCTGTCCATAAAAGTTATGAACAGAATCGGTGACAAAGGGCAGCCTTGTCGGAGTCCAACCCTCACTGGAAACGGGTCCGACTTACTGCACGGGATAATCCGCCTTTAATAAAAAAATAAAACGTTATATTAATTGCGATCGGACGATATGAAAAACTTAATCGGGAATATTTTTCCCCCATATCTCCCAACCCTATGTGTATACAGACCCTTTCCAAAAACTTTGATTCCCGAATGAAAAGTACACTTTACTTTCATCGGAAAAGAGGACCTTGGAGCACTGACCAACAGTCCAGTCCTCCTCCTCCTTGGCCCAGTTGAGACGCTTCCTACGTTGGCTCAGGCTCAGAAGCGGTTTGACCCAATGAACCCAACAGTGGAAGCCCATCTCCCGGATGCGTCTGAATGTGGGGCTTTCTAAAGCTGTGACTCCAACCTCATTCCACTCTTCCTGGATCTCTGCCAGATTCATGAATCTTCTCTGTTTGATAATCCACAGACGCCCACGGTTTAGTAGATGGGTAGTGTGTGACACTCAGTTTAAAACGTTCATGCCCTGTAAAATGTGGGCTGATTTCTTCACAGTATTCACATTTTTTGAAGTCCTGTCTTTGTGGGTTTTGGCAGCTGAAGCCCGAATTATGTACAAACAAAATAACTAAATACTTGAAATAGTTGAAGTTGTGGGCCCTGAATCCATAATCTATGGAAGTTGAACGTTTTGAAAGGAATTATGGAAATAAAAACACCTTTCCATTATATTTAACTTTTTTTTGGAATGTGTGTGTGTGTGTGTGTGTGTGTGTGCGTGTGTGTGTGTGTGTGTGTGTGTGTGTGTGTGTGTGTGTGTGTGTGTATTTCAAACCAACACAAAAGACATGCACCTGGGGATAGGTTGATTGGTCTTTCTATCTGTGTTGGCCCTGCGATGAGGTGGCCACTTGTCCAGGGTGTACCCCGCCTTCCGCCCGAATGCAGCTGAGATAGGCTCCAGTACCCCCCGCCACCCCAAAAGGGACAAGCGGTAGAAAATGGATGGACAACATGGGGGTAATGGCTCAACAATCTCTTCTTTTATCCAAACAACGCAACAGCTTACTGTCAATGAATGCCCACACACAAAAGTCCCTTTGCCTTTGGTGCTTTTCAAAACATTACCAACCATGTGGCTACAAAAAACCAAACAAAAGGAAAATTATTTTTTACCTTGTGCCGGTGAATATTTGTGGTATTTAAAAAAAAAAAAATAGTCTTGGATTTGTAAACGGTGATCCTTCATCGGCTTGTGTCCCGGTTGTGCTTTCTTCTCAGCTGTATTTTTCGTCTGCTTAGGGATCTTTTCCCCCTAAAAAGCTCGGTCTCATCACAGTGACAAACTTGGTGCAGTAGAAGCCCAACTAAGTGGTTGGTAAACTTCCCCCTCGACAGCTTTGTCAAAGCCAGCAGCTTCATCACGCCGAAAGCCAGATCCTCTTTTTAAACTTTTTCAACCACTCACGACTTGCCATAAATTGTTCTTCTGCGCTGGTTCCAGCATGGCCACTTTTGGACATCAATTCGCCTTACAAATGGTGAGCTTTTTCGCAAATAATCAACTTTGAAATGCTATCACCTGCTAACTGCTTCTCATTTATCCACACGAGCAACAGCTTTTCAATCTGGTTTCGCACTTTCTGTTTAGATTAGGGCTTGGCGATATGGCCTTTTTTTAATATCTCGATATTTTTAGGCCATGTCACGATACACGATATACAAACCCCGTTTTCATATGAGTTGGGAAATTGTGTTAGATGTAAATATAAACGAAATACAATTATTTGCAAATCATTTTCAACCCATATTCAGTTGAATATGCTACAAAGACAAGATATTTGATGTTCACACTCATAAACTTAATTTTTTTTTGCAAATAATAATTAACTTAGAATTTCATGGCTGCAACACGTGCCAAAGTAGTTGGGAAGGGCATGTTCACCACTGTGTTACATGGCCTTTCCTTTTAACAACACTCAGTAAACGTTTGGGAACTGAGGAGACACATTTTTTAAGCTTCTCAGGTGGAATTCTTTCCCATTCTTGCTTGATGTACAGCTTAAGTTGTTCAACAGTCCGGGGGTCTCCGTTGTGGTATTTTAGGCTTCATAATGTGCCACACATTTTCAATGGGAGACAGGTTTGGACTACAGGCAGGCCAGTCTAGTACCCGCACTCTTTTACTATGAAGCCACGTTGATGTAACACGTGGCTTGGCATTGTCTTGCTGAAATAAGCAGGGGCGTCCATGGTAACATTGCTTGGATGGCAACATATGTTGCTCCAAAACCTGTATGTACCTTTCAGCATTAATGGCGCCTTCACAGATGTGTAAGTTACCCAGGTCTTGGGCACTAATACACCCCCATACCATCACAGATGCTGGCTTTTCAACTTTGCGCCTATAACAATCCGGACGGTTCTTTTCCTCTCTGGTCCGGAGGACACTACGTCCACAGTTTCCAAAAACAATTTGAAGTGTGGACTCGTCAGACCACAGAACACTTTTCCACCTTGTATCAGTCCATCTTAGATGAGCTCGGGCCAAGCGCAGCCAGCGGCATTTCTGGGTGTTGTTGATAAATGGCTTTCGCTTTTGCATAGGAGAGTTTTAACTTGCACTTACAGATGTAGCGACCAACTGTAGTTACTGACAGTGGTTTTCTGAAGTGTTCCTTTAGCCCATGTGGTGATGTCCTTTACACACTGATCGCTTTTTGATGCAGTATCGCCTGAGGGATCGAAGGTCACGGGCGTTCAATGTTACGTGCAGTGATTTCTCCAGATTCTCTGAACCTTTTGATGATATTATGGACCGTAGATGGTGAAATCCCTAAATTCCTTGCAATAGCTGGTTGAGAATTGTTGTTCTTAAACTGTTCAACAATTTGCTCACGCATTTGTTCACAAAGTGGTGACCCTCACCCCATCCTTGTTTGTGAATGACTGAGCATTTCATGGAAGCTGATTTTATACCCAACCATGGCACCCACCTGTTCCCAATTTGCCTGTTCACCTGTGGGATGTTCCAAATAAGTGTTTGATAAGCATTCCTCAACTTTCTCAGTCTTTTTTGCCACTTGTGCCAGCTTTTTCGAAACATGTTGCAGACATCAAATTCCAAATAAGCTAATATTTGCAACAACAAAAAAAGTTTTCCAGTTTGAACGTTAAGTATCTTGTCTTTGCAGTCTATTCAATTGAATATAAGTTGAAAAGGATTTGCAAATCATTGTATTCTGTTTTTATTTACAATTTACACAACGTGCCAACTTCACTTGTTTTGGGGTTTGTAGATAAATTTAAAAAAAACTCTCAAATTCTGAATATGACAAAAAAAAACAAGCTTTTGTGCTTTCCTTTAGCCAAGGACAAGCCTCCTCAGGGGTATCTAGCTAAATAATGAATACAAAGTTTATTGAATTGTAAATATGACAAAAAACATCAGCTTGTGTGTCTTTTCTGGCCAAGGATACTTGCTTGCTAACTAAATTATAGATTGGGAGAAAAATGGCAAACAAATCCTAATTCAACTAACATTTCCGTCTTTTATTGTCATATTATTCTTTATCAGGCCTCAAGTGCAGAGCTCCAGACCTTCCTTAGAGAGGGCGACGGGGAGAAGGTGGTGATGGTCGCCGACCCTCCCTTTGGAGGCCTGGTGAGACCTCTGGCTAACAGCTTCTCTTTGGTGTCGCGGACATGGAGAACCCTGCAGAAGACTTTGACAGAGTGTAATATGGACATGCCCATGATATGGATTTTTCCATATTTCTTTGAACCTCGCATTGTGGAGTGTTTCCCTACGTTTAGCATGCTGGACTACCAGGTAATCAATAATACGACTTGTAGTAAAATCAATGTTAGTAATGATATTATTAAATCAACAGGTGGACTATGACAACCATTCCTTATACAAGCACGGGAAGACGGGAAGGAAGCAGTCTCCTGTCCGATTGTTTACAAACATCAATCCCTCACTTTTTGTCCTTCCTAAGGAAGAAGGTTACAGGTATGCCCCTTTAAAAGTGTAAAAATATGAAAACAAACATTAGTTGTCACTAGAGATGTCCGATAATATCGGACTGCCGATATTATCGGCCGATAAATGTTTTTTAAATGTAATATCGGAAATTATCGGTATCGGTTTCAAAAAGTAAAATTTATGACTTTTTAAAACGCCGCTGTACGGAGTTGTACACGGACATAGGGAGAAGTACAGAGCGCCAATAAACCTTAAAGGCACTGCCTTTGCGTGCCGGTCCAATCATATAATATCTACAGCTTTTCACACACACAAGTGAATGCAAGTGAATACCTTCTGAGGTAAATATTAACATTAACTTTTTCCACAGGCTAATACATTTGAAAATAAAATAACAATGAATAAACCAACCATTCAGGACTTTAAACTGCTCAGTTTGCAACACACTGATCTAATCTGATGTGCCCAAGCCAGGTACCTGCCATCTTTTCTTGGATGCTAGTTCATTAATGTCGAGGCTCAGGCTCTGAGCTGAGGCAACCTTCATTATCGAACAAAGGTGTTCATCAGTCATTATATCCCGTAGTCCACCCGTACCACAGTCTTGGGGGCGTGCCTTAAAGGCACTGCCATTAACGTCCACTTTTCATCCATTCTAACAACGTACCGGTCCAGTCACATGATATGTGCGGCTTCTGTCCGCACACACAAGTTAATGCAACGCATACTTGGTCAACAGCCATACAGGTCACACTGAGGGTGGCCTTATAAACAACTTTAACACTGTTACAAATATGCGCCACACTTTGAACCCTCGCCAAACAAGAATGACAAACACATTTCGGGAGAACATCCGCACCGTGACACAACATAAACACAACAGAACAAATACCCAGAACCTCTTGCAGCACTAACTCTTCCGGGACGCTACAATGTACACCCCTTTATACAGCCATTTATCAACAACACCCGCTACCACATACCCCCACACCTCAACCTCCTCATGCTCTCTCAGGGAGAGCATGTCCCAAATTCCAAGCTGCTGTTTTGAGGCATGTTAAAAAAAATAATGCACTTTGTGACTTCAATAATAGATATGGCAGTGCCATGTAGGCATTTTTTTCCATAACTTGAGTTGATTTATTTTGGAAAACCTTGTTACGTTGTTTAATGCATCCAGCGGGGCATCACAACAAAATTAGGCTTAATAATGTGTTAATTCCACGACTGTATATATCGGTATCGGTTGATATCGGAATCGGTAATTAAGAGTCGGACAATTTCGGATATCGGCAAAAAAGCCATTATCGGACATCTCTAGTTGTCACACAAGTGTAAAAAAATGCTAAAACAACAAAACATTGTAACTTTGTTGACACATAAGTTAAAGTTAAAGTACCAATGATAGTCACACACACGTTAGGTGTGGCGAAATTATTCTCTGCATTTGACCCATCCTCTTGTTCACCCCCTGGGAGGTGAGGGGAGCAGTGGGCAGCAGTGGTGGCTGCACCCGGGAATCATTTTGGTGATTTAACCCCCAATTCCAACCCTTGATGCTGAGTGCCAAGCAGGGAGGTAATGGGTCCCATTTTTATAGTCTTTGGTATGACTCGGCCGGGGTTTGAACTCACAACCTACCGATCTCAGGGCGGACACTCTAACCACTGGCTAGCTATCATTTTAAAATAACGTGTTCTTTCATAGAAGTGTATAAATAAGTGATCGAAAATCATTACTCGCTTACTCAAGGTTAAAACTGTTGGTCTTGCAAACGTGCATTGCATGACGTGGTCATAAATTATCAAGTTTCAACAATGCATTAAGGCACATTTTCTAGCATCCAACATCAAACAAGTCTTCCCTCAACCACGAGTCAATGACCATTATCGCTCACCTGCCACGGGAATCATACGAGAGTCTGTGAACATTGCTCCAAAGTACCCATTTTGTTGATTTATTGTGAATACAAAACTCAACATTGACTTGTGCAAAGGAAGTAATTTATGATAAAACAAGGCGGTAGCTAAAGGACTTCCCCATTTTATCCCCTCTATTATTGCGCATGAAAAACTCGCCAGGTGAACAATTGATTTTACTCATTCCAGTCCTGACGTAAAACAATCATGAGACTTGCGTCCCATATGTGACCAAAACAAATATAATACGGTACTAAGACTATAGTGGCCATAAACAGTTGGTTTCTACAGGAGTGGTGCCCAAAGTACAGGGGCCATCTGTGGCCCATGACTCGATTGTCTTTGGCCCTGAGGCACATTGCAAAAAAACACCAGCAAAAATTGGGGAAAAAAGCAAGAAACACAATGACAGAAAGACAAAATGTTGACATCAGCCAATAATGACACAAAGTTGTGTCTTTAAAGCAAGGGTCACCAACCTTTTTGAAACCCAGAGCTACTTCTTGGGTACTGATTAATGCGAAGGGCTACCAGTTTGATACACACTTAAATAAATTGCCAGAAATAGCCAATTTGCTCAATTTACCTTTAACTCTATGTTATTATTAATAATTAATGATATTTATCTTTGTGGAAACACTGATCATCTTAATGATATCTCACAATAAATATATATAGATATATATATTTTTATATTTTCTCTAAGTTTACATTTTTCAAATTTTGTAGAGAATAAATGATGAAAAAAAACACTTAATTGAACGGTTTAAAAGAGGAGAAAACACGAAAAAAAAATGAAAATTCAATTTTGAAACATGGTTTATCTTCAATTTCGACTCTTTAAAATTCAAAATTCAACCGAAAAAAAGAAGAGAAAAACTAGCTCATTCGAATCTTTTTGAAAAAATTAAAAAAAGAATTTATGGAACATCATTAGTAATTTTTCCTGATTAAGATTAATTTTAGAATTTTGATGACATGTTTTGAATAGGTTAAAATCCAATCTGCACTTTGTTTAAAAATAAATTCAAAAGACTTTGAAATAAGATTTAAATTTGATTCTACAGATTTTCTAGATTTGCCAGAATAATTGTTTTGAATTTTAATCATAATAAGTTTGAAGAAATATTTCACAAATATTCTTCGTCGAAAAACAGAAGCTAAAATGAAGAATTAAATTAAAATGTATTTATTATTCTTTACAATAAATTTACTTGAACATTGATTTAAATTGTCAGGAAATAAGAGAAAGGAATTTAAAAGGTAAAAAGGTATATGTGTTTAAAAATCCTAAAATCATTTTTAAGGTTGTATTTTTTCCCTAAAATTGTCTTTCTGAAAGTTATAAGAAGCAAAGTAAAAAAATAAATGAATTTATTTAAACAAGTGAAGACCAAGTCTTTAAAATATTTTCTTGGATTTTCAAATTCTATTTGAGTTTTGTCTCTCTTAGAATTAAAAATGTCGAGCAAAGCGAGACCAGCTTGCTAGTAAATAAATACAATTCAAAAAATAGAGGCAGCTCACTGGTAAGTGCTGCTATTTGAGCTATTTTTAGAACAGGCCAGCGGGCGACTCATCTGGTCCTTACGGGCGACCTGGTGCCCGCGGGCACCGCGTTGGTGACCCCTGCTTTAAAGATACTAAACAATAAAAAAAAAAAATATTATATATATATATATATACAAAACCCAAAACCAGTGAAGTTGACACTGTGTAAATCTTAAATAAAAACAGAATACAATGATTTGCAAATCCTTTTCAACTTATATTCAATTGAATAGACTGCAAAGACAAGATATTTAATGTCCTAACTGACTAACAACACTCAGTAAACGTTTGGGAACTGAGGAGAACAATTTTTGAAGCTTTTCAGGTGGAATTTTTTCCCATTCTTGCTTGATGTTGACAGCTTAAATTGTTCAACAGTCCGGGGGTCTCCGTTGTGGTATTATAGGCTTCATAATGCACCACACATTTTCAATGGGAGACAGGTCTGGACTACAGGCAGGCCAGTCTAGTACCCGCACTCTTTTATTACGAAGCCACACTATTGTAACACGTGCAGAATGTGGCTTGGCATTTTCTTGCTGAAATAAGCAGGGGCGTCCATGAAAAAGACGTTGCTTCGATGGCAATATATGTTGCTCCTAAACCTTTCAGCATTAATGGTGCCTTAACAGATGTGTAAGTTACCCATGCCTAGTGGTTGAGTGTCCGCCCTGAGATCGGTAGGTTGTGAGTTCAAACCCCGGCCGAGTCATACCAAAGACTATAAAAATGGGACCCTGCTTGGCACTCAGCATCAAGGGTTGGAATTGGGGGTTAAATCACCATAATGATTCCAGAGCGCGGCTGCTCACTGCTCCCCTCCCCTCCCAGGGGGTGAACAAAGGGATGGGTCAAATGCAGAGGACAAATTTCCCCACACCAAGTGTGTGTGTGACAATCATTGGTACTTTAACTTTAATACACCCTCATACCATCACAAATGCTGGCTTTTCAACTTTGCGCCTATAACAATCCGAATGGTTCCTTTCCTCTTTGGTCCGGAGGACACGACGTCCACAGTTTCCAAAAACAATTTGAAATGTGGACTCGTCAGACCACAGAACACTTCCACTTTGCATCAGTCCATCTTAGATGAGCTCGGGTCCACCGAAGCCGGCTGCGTTTGTGGGTGTTGTTGATAAATGGCTTTGGCTTTGCATAGTAGAGTTTTAACTTGCACTTACAGATGTAGCGACAAACTGTAGTTACTGACAGTGGTTTTCTGAAGTGTTCCTAAGCCCATGTGGTGATATCCTTTACACACTGATGTCGCTTTTTGATGCAGTACCGCCTGAGGGATCAAAGTTCACAGGCATTGTCGCTTACGTGCAGTGATTTCTCCAGATTCTCTGAACCTTTTGATGATATTACGGACCGTAGATGGTGAAATCCCTCAATTCCTTGCAATAGCTCGTTGAGAAATGTTGTTCTTAAACTGTTCGGCAATTTGCTCACGCATTTGTTCACAAAGTGGTGACCCTCGCCCCATCCTTGTTTGTGAATGACTGAGCGTTTCACGGAAGCTGCTTTTATACCCAATCATGGCACCCACCTGTTCCCAATTAGCCTGTTCACCTGTGGGATGCTCCAAATAAGTGTTTGATGAGCATTCCTCAGCTTTCTCAGTCTTTTTTGCCACTTGTGCCAGCTTTTTTGAAACATGAGCCGGCATCAAATTCCAAATAAGCTAATATTTGCAAAAAATAACAAGAATTTACCAGTTTGAACATTAAGTATATTGTCTTTGCGGTCTATTCAATTGAATATTGGTTGGTATTTTGTTTTTATTTACCATTTACACAACGTGCCAACTTTACTGATTTTGGGTTTTGTATATACAGGGTGATTCAGAAAGAGTATGCCAAAATTATTACTTGATATTTCAAAAATAAAAAAAACAATAGAAAACCTAGCTTGAACACATGTGTTGTACATAATTTTGAGTATTTATTTCATGCTTTACAAGTGCTCAATATGGCCACGGACAACATCAAGACTATATGAGCATTACTCCCAAAGGTCGCAATCCACCATATTGATTGCTGCTGTTATTCGATCTTTCATGTCATCGAGGTCTTCCAGGACTTTTTCCTTTACACAAGCATTTAGTCTCTTTAAACCGTTTAACCCAACGTCGAAGGCTCTCCCGATGTGGTGGATCAATGGCAAATTCTGTTCTAAAAGCACGCTGCACCGTGAAAATGGCATTTGTTTTCGCAAACTTAAGCACACTAACGCCTTCTGTTGAGTAGTCGCCATTTTAATGTGAAATAAACATGTGGCCTTCCGACAATTGAACAGCGCCGAAAGGATTACATGACCACAACGGTGAGATTGTAACACAATAAAACTTGGATAACTCCTGTATCAAACGACCATTGATTCAGTCCATTACAATGCTTTAGAACTAAATAAATGCCTGATGATTTTGGCGTATTCTTTTAGAATCACCCACTGCAAAAAGTCAGTGTTCAAAAACAAGAAAAAAATACAAAAATTAGGAGTATTTTACTTGAACTAAGGAAAATTATCTGCCAATAGAACAAGAAAATTCGGCTTGTCAAGACTTTCCAAAACAAGTCAAATTAGCTAACCTCAATGAACCCAAAAGTACCTTAAAATAATTATATTCTCACTAATAACAAGTGCACTTTTCTTGGTTGAAAAATAAAATATGAGTCCTTTTTTCTCAATATGTTGAAAAATATTCTTAAATTAAGTACCGTAATTTCCGGACTATAAGCCGCTACTTTTTTCCCTCGTTCTGGTCCCTGCGGCTTATACAACGGTGCGGCTTACGGTAACCAGGGGCGCGCACTACCGAGGATGCGGGAGACCGAGGCAGACATCTGGCGCCAGGTAACGAGAGTAAAACAAAGAGTAGGAGAGCGTCAGCGACAGTTTGTGCGAAGGAAGTGTTCATGCAAACACCCTCAATATGGAAAACAAACGGAGAAGTGCATATGATGCTGCTTTTAAGTTAAAGGCAATCGATCTGGCTGTCAAAGAAGGAAATAGAGCTGCTGCACGTACCCTTGACATCAATGAATCAATGGTGAGACGTTTGAGACGGCAGCATGAAGAACTGATTCAATGCAAAAAGACAACAAAATCCTTCAGAGGTAATAAAAGCAGATGGCCGGAACTTGAAAACTTTCTTGAGGACTGGGTGAACACACAGAGAGCAGACAGCCGGGGTGTTTCCACCGTGCAGATCCGACTGAAAGCCCAAACAACTGCCAAAGAAATGAATATTGAAGATTTTAGAGATGGACCATCATGGTGTCTCAGATTTATGAGACGAAAAGGACTGTCCATTAGGGCACGGACGACTCTGAGTCAGCAACTCCCTCCCGACCACAAGGAGAAAATTACAAACTTCCGCGAATTCACACAAAGAAAGATAGACGAATATTCCATCGGACCGGACGAGATAATAAACATGGATGAAGTGCCTCTGTCCTTTGACTTGCCTCTCACAAGGACTGTTAACAAAAAAGGTGAATCGTCCATCACACTGAGATAGGGATGTCCCGATCCAGGTTTTTGCACTTCCGATCCGATACCGATATTGTTTTTGCATTTCCGATCCGATACCGATACCGATACTGACCGATACTGGCCTATCCGAGCATGTATTAAAGTTTAAAGTTATTTAGCCTACTTAGTTGTCAGAATCATGTTGAAAATGGTTTTAGTACTCTTGATAACAACTAGCCAGCTGAATTAGGGGAGTTTGAATAATACACAATGGTTGGTAACAAGAAACTGACCTGTTTATTCAAGGATAAACACAAAATAGACAAAATTATACATGACAAACAGAAATGGCATCATTGAACTAGGGCTGGGCGATATGGCCTTTTTTTAATATTGCGATATTTCAAGGCCATATTGCGATACACAATATATATCTCGATATTTTGCCTTAGCCTTGATGCATATAATCACAGCAGTATGATGATTCTATGTGTTTTGATTGATTGATTGAGACTTTTATTAGTAGGTTGCACAGTGAAGTACATATTCTGTACAATTGACCACTAAATGGTAACACCCGAATAAGTTTTTCAACTTGTTTAAGACGGGGTCCACTTAAATTGATTCATGATACAGATATATACTATCAGATATATACTATCATCATAATACAGTCATCACACAAGATAATCACATTGAATTATTTACATTATTTATAATCCAGGGTGTGGAGGGGGGCGCCTGATGTAAGTGTCAAAAAGACAGCCAAAAGAGTTTGATATGAGAATAAATCTAAATTTAAAATATAGGGTAGAAATGCACCCATTTGCAGGAAATGTAGTCTTGATTTTCAAAATGTTCTTTCAAGGCTTGCATGTCTACATTAAAACATTCTTCTTCATACTGCATTAATATATGCTACTTTTAAACTTTCATGCAGAGAAGGAAATCACAACTAAAAAAATCACTAATTTTTTCATACGGTGTTGATGTGGAAATTTTTGCCATTTTGATGGTGTGGACGTGTGGCACCGAATGGAGATAAGCGTCTCGACAGACGTCACAATATTTGAACAATGATGACGAAAACTGTTGTCTCTGTCGTGTCCGTGTGTCGAAAATTGTTATGCGCTTATTTTTTTATTTGATTTTGTGCGTGGCATAGATTTGCCGTGCGCAGAGGACGTTTGAGCAGGCGCGCACCTTAGCGGCTGCGCTAGCATCACAGCTAACGTTAGCCATGCCGCTACCTCTCTGCTGGGAGAGGACGTATACGTATGTGACGTATGACGTGACAGTATGTGACTTGTGTAAGAAGGTGCGCTTGCTGTCTGTGAGAGGGAGACACAGGAAAGAGTGAGAAGAGCCTGTCGTGTAATGCCAGCAGCTAAAAGCAACTGCGTGAGATTTGTGGATGTGTTGAAGGTGTGCTGGAAAATGCGGAACCAAAATTACGGCGCAGCAGAAAAGTGGAATGTATTATTTAAATAGGTGCGTTGGAAAACACGGACCGGAGTTTTTTTTAAAACTGGATCTGGATCAGCATTTTCCCATGCCTTGCCGATACGCAATTTTTGGCAAATATCGGCAGCCGATCCGATCCAAATATCGGATCGGGACATCCCTACACTGAGAACAACTGGCCATGAGAGAACACATTTCACTTGTGTTCAGGGCTGCACAGCATCCGGACTAAAGCTTCCACCGATGGTGATTTTTAAACGGATTACTATGCCAAATGAAAAATTCCCGAAAGACATCTCTGTAAAAGTCAACCAGAAAGGGTGGATGATGGAAAGCGTTATGAAGGAATGGCTGAATGAGTGCTATGGCAAGCGACCTGGGAGATTTTTTCGCAAAAAAAAAAGCACTGCTCGTTTTGGACAGCATGAGGGCCCATATAACAGATTCTGTGAAAGCAGCCATCAAGAGCACAAACTCTATTCCAGCTGTGATTCCTGGGGGCACAACGAAGCATTTGCAGCCACTGGACATCAGTGTGAATGGTGCTTTTAAAGTGGCACTACGAGTTCAGTGGGAGGCATGGATGACTAACTAGTTATTTTGATAACGTAAACGGCTGCGTGACTGCACTTTTACTGCCGTGTTACAGGCGAGCACTTTGTATTACTTTGCACCGTTGTATTATTTGTACTCTGCACGAATGCTGTTCGCCATGTCAAAGATGTGAAAGTTTGATTGAATGATTGAAAGATTTATTGTTAATAAATGGGACGCTTTGCGTTCCCAAACAGTCATCTCTGTCCCGACAATCCCCTCCGTGGTAGCAGGAAGCCCTATATACTACGGTAATTACACATCAAAACGCCTGCGGCTTATAGTCGGGTGCGGCTTATATATGGAGCAATCTGTATTTTCCCCTAAATTTAGCTGGTGTGGCTTATAGTCAGGTGCGCCTTTATAGTCCGGAAATTACGGTAAATGCAAGTGCCATTATCTTAACATAATGATATGCGCTCGGCATTACATTTCTTGAAACCAGCAAACTTATACTAAAAAGTAGTTAATTTTTTCTCAACGTATTGAGAATATTTCTCAATATGTTGAGAAATATTCTTAAATTAAGTAAATGCAAGGGCCATTATCTGGACATCATAAGTCCCAACGCGCAAGTCCCGGGATGCCCAACATGTCCATAACACACCCAGCCGAGTCCCACGGGGGGGGGGGGGATATAAGTTGGAAAAGTCGGCAAAAGTCCCACAAATGTTCAAAAATCACACACGGATTCGAGTCCCACAAGTCTCGCCGCCGGCCGCGCAAGTCCAGGGATGCCCAACATGTCCATAACACACCCAGCTGAGTCCCACGGGGATAAAAGTTGGAAAAGTCGGCAAAAGTCCCAAAAATGTTCTAAATACCTACCCAGGTTCGAGTCCCACAAGTCCCGCCGCCGGCCGGGATGCCCACAATGTCCATAACACACCCAGCAAAGTCCCACGGGAAGTGGGGGAGAAAAGTCGGCAAAAGTCCCCAAAATGCCACAAGTCCCGCCGCCGGCATTACCGTATTTTTCGGACTATAAATCGCAGTTTTTTTCATAGTTTGGCCGTGGGTGCGACTTATACTCAGGAGCGACTTATGTGTGAAATTATTAACACATCAGCGTAAAATATCAAATAATATTATTTAGCTCATTCACGTAAGAGACTAGACCAGGGGTCGGCAACCTTTACCAGTCAAAGAGCCATTTTGACCAGTTTCACAAATTAAAGAAAACAATGGGAGCCACAAAAATCTTTTGAAATTTAAAATGAAATAACACTGCATACAAAGGTTTTTTTTTTGCTTTGTGTTATGTATAAACCAAGGGTCTCAGACACGCGGCCCACACCTTAATATGAAAATTGAATGTTAGTGCGGCCCGCGAGTTTTATATTAATGGCGCTTGAAAGCGTCATAATTGCAACCCTCCCGATTTTTCCCGCAGACTACGAATTTCAAGGCAACTGTTCTCTCGAACGTGCCGTGATGGTACAGCATTTAGCGCCCACTACAACCAGCGTGCCGGCCCAGCCACACGTTGTTTGGAGTTTCTGCATGCTCACGTAAGTGACAGTAAGGCATACTCGGTCAACAACCACACAGGTTACACTGACGGTGGCGGTATAAAAACTTTAACACTCTTACTAATAATGCGCCACACTGTGAACCCACACCAAACAAGAATGACAAACACATTTCGGGAGAACATCTGCACCTTAACACAACATAAACACAACAGAACAAATACCCAGAATCCCATGCAGCCCTGGCTCTTCTGGGCTACATTATACACCCCCCCCCCCCTACCAAACCCCGCCCACCTCAACCGACGCACAGGGGGGTTGATGTCTGAGGGAGCAGGGTTGGGGTGGGGGCAGGGTTTGGTGGTAGCAGGGGTGTATAATGTAGCCCGGAAGAGTCAGGGCTGCATGGGATTCTGGGTATTTGTTCTGTTGTGTTTATGTTGTGTTAAGGTGCAGATGTTCTCCCGAAATGTGTTTGTCATTCTTGTTTGGCTTTGGTTCAAAGTGTGGCGCATTATTAGTAAGAGTGTTAAAGTTGTTTTATACCGCCACCGTCAGTGTAACCTGTGTGGCTGTTGACCAAGTATGCCTTGCTGTCACTTACGTGTGCAAGCAGATGATGTATATAACAAGAGGCCAGGGCTCGCACGCTGTTAATACAGAATGTAGAGGGCGCTAAATGCTGTACCATCATGGCACGCCCTTATTATTATTGTAAGGGTGAAAATTGGAGAATATTAATCTCGGGAGTTTTCTGCGAGAGGCACTGAAATCCGGAAGTCTCCCGGGAAAATCGGGGGGTCGGCAAGTATGCAGCTGAGCCGCATCAGAGTGATCAAAGAGCCGCATGCGGCTCCGGAGCCGCGGGTTGCCGACCCCTGGACTAGACGTATAAGATTTCAGGGGATTTAGCGATTAGGAGTGACAGATTGTTTGGTAAACGTATAGCATGTTCTATATGTTATAGTTATTTGAATGACTCTTACCATAATATGTTACGTTAACATACCAGGCACGTTCTCAGTTGGTTATTTATGCCTCATATAACGTACACTTATTCAGCCTGTTGTTCACTATTCTTTATTTATTTTAAATTGCCTTTCAAATGTCTATTCTTGCTGTTGGGTTTTATCAAATAAATTTCCCCCAAAAATGCGACTTATACTCCAGTGCGACTTATGGTTTTTTTTCCTTCTTTATTATGCATTTTCGGCCGGTGCGACTTATACTCCGGAGCGACTTATACTCCGAAAAACACAGTACATTTCTTGAAACCAGCAAACTTATACTAAAAACTAATTTATTTTTCATAATGGAAAGGAAGCAGTTAAGAATATATTTCTAACGTTATAACGTTAAGAATATATTTCTTAACTGCGAGAGATCATTTAGGACCAAAACCCTTAAAACAAGTAAAAGACTCTAACATAAAATCTGCTTAGTGAGAAGAATGATCTTATCAGTCAGAAAATAAACAAATATCACCTTTTTTGAGATATTTAATCTTACTTAGATTTCAGTTTTTGCAGTGCATAACAGTTGACACAGGGGTAGATCTTGCTTCGGTTTTTGTCCGAGACCAGGGATCTTGATCTTGAAAAGGTTGGTGAGTCATTGCACTGCAAAAACTGAAACTAAGTAAGATTAAATATCTCAAATAAGGGTGATATTTGCTTATTTTCTGTCTGATAAGATAATTCTTCTCACTAAGCAGATTTTATGTTAGAGTGTTTTACTTGTTTTAAGGGTTTTGGTCCTAAATGATCTCAGTAAGATATTACAGCTTGTTGCTGAGATTTGATGACCTATATTGAGTAAAACATGCTTGAAACTAGAATATCAACTGTTGCAAAGCTGTGTCATCAACACTCACAAGTAGAGATGTCCGATAATACCGGCCTGCCGATATTATTGGCCGATAAATGCTTTAAAATGTAATATCGGAAATTATCGGTATCGTTTTTTTTTTTATTAATTTTTTTATTTTTTATTAAATCAACATAAAAAACACAAGATACACTTACAATTAGTGCACCAACCCAAAAAACCTCCCTCCCCCATTTACACTCATTCACACAAAAGGGTTGTTTCTTTCTGTTATTAATATTCTGGTTCCTACATTATATATCAATATATATCAATACAGTCTGCAAGGGATACAGTCTGTAAGCACACATGATTGTGCGTGCTGCTGGTCCACTAATAGTACTAACCTTTAACAGTTACATTTACTCATTTTCATTAATTACTAGTTTCTATGTAACTGTTTTTATATTGTTTTACTTTTTTTTTTATTCAAGAAAATGTTTTTAATTTATTTATATTATTTAATTTTATTAATATTTAAAAAAAGGACCTTATCTTCACCATACCTGGTTGTCCAAATTAGGCATAATAATGTGTTAATTCCACGACTGTATATATCAGTATCGGTTTATATCGGTGTCGGTTATTAAAGAGTTGGACAATATCGGAATATCGGATATCGTCAAAAAGCCATTATCGGACATCCCTACTCACAAGTATTAAACTACTTTTTTAAAGTAATAATTTCTTATTTCAATCATGAAAAAAAAAATCATGACTTTGACACAATTGTGTCTCATAATTAAAACAGATGACAGCCAAATGGACTTTGCTGTTTTATTTTCAATGAAACAATAGAAAACACGTACTCATAAAGTAGTACAGTTGGCACAGTTAATATTTAAACATTTAACATGTGACATTTCTAACAATTTTGAACAGAAATAGTTCATGCACATTCAGATAAATTCTTCAAAATTACAATTAAAATATTTTTGGCCGGGGTTCCGGGCTGTATATATGCGCACTAATTAACTGAAAGAGCACGCACTTGGCGCGATGATGTCATGTTGTCGATGGAAAAATGCATTTTTAGACCATATGATTTGCCTGAGCGGCTAGGAGACCACGAGAGTAACAAGCCTTGTTGAATTTCCATTAAGAACATTAAATTAGTTTTTAGTAAATGTAATGCCAAGCGCATATCATTATGTCAAGATAATGGCACTAGCATTTACTTAATTTAAGAATATTTTTCAACATATTGAGCAAAAAGTTCTCTTTTTTTTTTCTACCAAGAAAAGTGCACTTGTTATTAGTGAGAATATACTTATTTGAAGGTATTTTTGGGTTCATTGAAGTTAGCTAATTTAACTTGTTTTGGAAAGTCAAATTTTCTTGTTCTATTGGCAGATAATTTTGCTTAGTTCAAATAAAATACCCCTCATTTTTGTATTTTTTTCTCTCGTTTTTGAACACTGACTTTTTGCAGTGTGATTAAAAAAACAAAAAAACATGCAGTATAGCTCGGTTGGTAGAGTGGCCGTGCCAGCAAATTGAGGGTTCCAGGTTCGATCCCCGCTTCCGCCATCCTAGTCAATGTTTCAATAAATCAATGTTTATTTACAGTATATAGCCCTAAATCACAAGTGTCTCAAAGGGCTGCACAAGCCACAACGACATCCGCGGTTCAGAGCCCACATCAGGGCAAGGAAAAACTCACAACCCAGTGGGACGTCGATGAGAATGACTATGAGAAACCTTGGAGAGGACCGCAGATGTGGATAACCCCCCCCGTCTAGGGGAGACCGGATGCAATGGACGTCGAGTGGGTCTGACATAATATTGTGAAAGTCCAGTCCATAGTGGATCTAACATAATAGTGAGAGTCCAGTCCATAGTGGGGCCAGCAGGAGACCATCCCGAGCGGAGACTGGTCAGCAGCGCAGAGATGTTCCCAACCGATGCACAGACCAGCGGTCCACCCCGGGTCGCGACTCTGGACAGCCAGAGAACCTGTGCCCCCCCCCTCCACAAGGGAGAGGGGGGCAGAGGAGAAAAGAAAAGAAACGGCAGATCAACTGGTCTAAAAAGGGGGTCTATTTAAAGGCTAGAGTATACAAATGAGTTTTAGTCACTGCCGTTGTGTCCTTGGGCAAGACACTTTACCCACCTGCTCCCAGTGCCACCCACACTGGTTTGAATGTAACTTAGATATTGGGTTTCACTATGTACAAGCACTTTGAGTCACTAGAGAAAAGCGCTATATAAATAGAATTCACTTCCTTTCACTTCAAAAATAATGTGTTTTTTTTTCTTATTAGCGTTTTCTTCATCCTTGCCAGGTTTTGTGCCATTTGTGGGTGTTGTTGATAAATGGCTTTCGCTTTGCATAGTATCAATCAATACTATAATAATAATAACATAATAACACTTAAGTCATACATGAACAACGAGATTTTTTTTGAGCTTTGTCCAGTGGCATAGAAACTGCATTGATGTGCAGGTTGACAATAGTTTACATTTTAGCATTTTAGCATTGTCAGGAAGATGGAGAATAGAGGGCCGTGGGGGTGGGAACAGTCAGATGTCTGATGGGTGTTACGTTGATGTTGCAGCAATGCAATGTCCAGAGCACAATTATTGAGGTGGTGAAGAGTGAGGTAATAAGATGGTCCGGGGCAGCAAACGGGCAGGCATTTAGCAGTCTCACAGCCTGGAGATACAGACTGTGAGGCATTCTGGTGGTCCTGGCGCGAATCGATCTATACCTCCTTCCAGAGGGTAGCAGGTTGAAGAGGCCATGTGCTGGGTGGTATCTGTCCTTCAGGATGTTGTGTACTCGCTTTAGGCAGCGAGTTGTGTACATGGCACTCATCTCTGGGAGTATCGTACTTGTAATTTTCCCCGCCGCTTTAACCACTCGCTGGAGGGCCTGCTGCTGTTAGAGTTTTAACTTGCACTTACAGATGTAGCGACCAACTGTAGTTTCTGTGGTTTTCTGAAGTGTTCCTGAGCCCAAGTGGTGATATCCTTTACACACTGCCGTCGCTTTTTGATGCAGTGCCGCCTGAGGGATCAAAGTTGACAGGCATTGTCGCTTACGTGCAGTGATTTCTCCAGATTCTCTGCACCTTTTGATGATATTACAGACCGTAGATGGTGAAATCCCTGAATTCCTTGCAATAGCTGGTTGAGAAATGTTGTTCTTTAACTGTTGGGCAATTTGCTCACGCATTTGTTCACAAAGTGGTGACCCTCACCCCATCCTTATTTGTGAATAAGGATGGGGTGACTTTGAGTCACTAGAGAAAAGCGCTGTATAAATAGAATTCACTTCACTTCACTTAAAAAATAATGTTTTTTTTCCTTATAAGCGTGTTCTTCATCCTTGCCAGGTTTTGTGCCATTTGTGGGTGTTGTTGATAAATGGCTTTCGCTTTGCATAGTAGAGTTTTAACTTGCACTTACAGATGTAGCGACCAACTGTAGTTTCTGTGGTTTTCTGAAGTGTTCCAGAGCCCAAGTGGTGATATCCTTTACACACTGCCGTCGCTTTTTGATGCAGTGCCGCCTGAGGGATCAAAGTTGACAGGCATTGTCGCTTACATGCAGTGATTTCTCCAGATTCTCTGCACCTTTTGATGATATTACAGACCGTAGATGGTGAAATCCCTAAATTCCTTGCAATAGCTCGTTGAGAAATGTTGTTCTTAAACTGTTTGACAATTTGCTCACGCATTTGTTCACATAGTGGTGACCCTCACCCCATCCTTATTTGTGAATAAGGATGGGGTGACTTTGAGTCACTAGAGAAAAGCGCTATATAAATAGAATTCACTTCACTTCACTTAAAAAATTATGGTTTTTTTTCTTATAAGCGTGTTCTTCATCCTTGCCAGGTTTTGTGCCATTTGTGGGTGTTGTTGATAAATGGCTTTAGCTTTGCATAGTAGAGTTTTAACTTTCACTTACAGATGTAGCGACCAACTGTAGTTTCTGTGGTTTTCTGAAGTGTTCCTGAGCCCAAGTGGTGATATCCTTTACACACTGCCGTCGCTTTTTTGATGCAGTGCCGCCTGAGGGATCAAAGTTGACAGGCATTGTCGCTTACGTGCAGTGATTTCTCCAGATTCTCTGCACCTTTTCATGATATTACGGACCCTAGATGGTGAAATCCCTAAATTCCTTGCAATAGCTAGTTGAGAAATGTTGTTCTTTAACTGTTGGACAATTTGCTCACGCATTTGTTCACAAAGTGGTGACCCTCGCCCCATCCTTATTTGTGAATAAGGATGGGGTGACTTTGAGTCACTAGAGAAAAGCGCTATATAAATAGACTTCACTTCACTTCACTTAAAAAATAATGTTTTCTTTTCTTATAAGCGTGTTCTTCATCCTTGCCAGGTTTTGTGCCATTTGTGGGTGTTGTTGATAAATGGCTTTCGCTTTGCATAGTAGAGTTTTAACTTGCACTTACAGATGTAGCGACCAACTGTAGTTTCTGTGGTTTTCTGAAGTGTTCCTGAGCCCAAGTGGTGATATCCTTTACACACTGCCGTCGCTTTTTGATGCAGTGCCGCCTGAGGGATCAAAGTTGACAGGCATTGTCGCTTACGTGCAGTGATTTCTCCAGATTCTCTGCACCTTTTCATGATATTACGGACCCTAGATGGTGAAATCCCTAAATTCCTTGCAATAGCTAGTTGAGAAATGTTGTTCTTTAACTGTTGGACAATTTGCTCACGCATTTGTTCACAAAGTGGTGACCCTCGCCCCATCCTTATTTGTGAATAAGGATGGGGTGACTTTGAGTCACTAGAGAAAAGCGCTATATAAATAGACTTCACTTCACTTCACTTAAAAAATAATGTTTTTTTTCTTATAAACGTGTTCTTCATCCTTGCCAGGTTTTGTGCCATTTGTGGGTGTTGTTGATAAATGGCTTTCGCTTTGCATAGTAGAGTTTTAACTTGCACTTACAGATGTAGCGACCAACTGTAGTTTCTGTGGTTTTCTGAAGTGTTCCTGAGCCCAAGTGGTGATATCCTTTACACACTGCCGTCGCTTTTTTGATGCAGTGCCGCCTGAGGGATCAAAGTTGACAGGCATTGTCGCTTACGTGCAGTGATTTCTCCACATTCTCTGTACCTTTTGATGATATTACGGACCGTAGATGGTGAAATCCCTAAATTCCTTGCAATAGCTGATTGAGAAATGTTGTTCTTTAACTGTTGGACAATTTGCTCACGCATTTGTTCACAAAGTGGTGACCCTCACCCCATCCTTATTTGTGAATAAGGATGGGGTGACTTTGAGTCACTAGAGAAAAGCGCTATATAAATAGAATTCACTTCACTTCACTTAAAAAAATAATGTTTTTTTTTTCTTATAAGCGTGTTCTTCATCATTGCCAGGTTTTGTGCCATTTGTGGGTGTTGTTGATAAATGGCTTTCGCTTTGCATAGTAGAGTTTTAACTTGCACTTACAGATGTAGCGAGCAACTGTAGTTTCTGTGGTTTTCTGAAGTGTTCCTGAGCCCAAGTAGTGATATCCTTTACACACTGCCGTCGCTTTTTGATGCAGTGCCGCCTGAGGGATCAAAGTTGACAGGCATTGTCGCTTACGTGCAGTGATTTCTCCAGATTCTCTGCACCTTTTGATGATATTACAGACCGTAGATGGTGAAATCCCTAAATTCCTTGCAATAGCTCGTTGAGAAATGTTGTTCTTAAACTGTTTGACAATTTGCTCACGCATTTGTTCACAAAGTGGTGACCCTCACCCCATCCTTATTTGTGAATAAGGATGGGGTGACTTTGAGTCACTAGAGAAAAGCGCTATATAAATAGAATTCACTTCACTTCACTTAAAAAAATAATGTTTTTTTTTTCTTATAAGCGTGTTCTTCATCATTGCCAGGTTTTGTGCCATTTGTGGGTGTTGTTGATAAATGGCTTTCGCTTTGCATAGTAGAGTTTTAACTTGCACTTACAGATGTAGCGAGCAACTGTAGTTTCTGTGGTTTTCTGAAGTGTTCCTGAGCCCAAGTAGTGATATCCTTTACACACTGCCGTCACTTTTTGATGCAGTGCCGCCTGAGGGATCAAAGTTGACAGGCATTGTCGCTTACGTGCAGTGATTTCTCCAGATTCTCTGCACCTTTTGATGATATTACAGACCGTAGATGGTGAAATCCCTAAATTCCTTGCAATAGCTCGTTGAGAAATGTTGTTCTTAAACTGTTTGACAATTTGCTCACGCATTTGTTCACAAAGTGGTGACCCTCACCCCATCCTTATTTGTGAATAAGGATGGGGTGACTTTGAGTCACTAGAGAAAAGCGCTATATAAATAGAATTCACTTCACTTCACTTAAAAAATTGTTTTTTTTTCTTATAAGCGTGTTCTTCATCCTTGCCAGGTTTTGTGCCATTTGTGGGTGTTGTTGATAAATGGCTTTCGCTTTGCATAGTAGAGTTTTAACTTTCACTTACAGATGTAGCGACCAACTGTAGTTTCTGTGGTTTTCTGAAGTGTTCCTGAGCCCATGTGGTGATATCCTTTACACACTGCCGTCGCTTTTTTGATGCAGTGCCGCCTGAGGGATCAAAGTTGACAGGCATTGTCGCTTACGTGCAGTGATTTCTCCAGATTCTCTGCACCTTTTCATGATATTACGGACCCTAGATGGTGAAATCCCTAAATTCCTTGCAATAGCTGGTTGAGAAATGTTGTTCTTTAACTGTTGGACAATTTGCTCACGCATTTGTTCACAAAGTGGTGACCCTCGCCCCATCCTTATTTGTGAATAAGGATGGGGTGACTTTGAGTCACTAGAGAAAAGCGCTATATAAATAGACTTCACTTCACTTCACTTAAAAAATAATGTTTTCTTTTCTTATAAGCGTGTTCTTCATCCTTGCCAGGTTTTGTGCCATTTGTGGGTGTTGTTGATAAATGGCTTTCGCTTTGCATAGTAGAGTTTTAACTTGCACTTACAGATGTAGCGACCAACTGTAGTTTCTGTGGTTTTCTGAAGTGTTCCTGAGCCCAAGTGGTGATATCCTTTACACACTGCCGTCCCTTTTTGATGCAGTGTCGCCTGCGGGATCAAAGTTGACAGGCATTGTCGCTTACGTGCAGTGATTTTTTCCAGATTCTCTGCACCTTTTGATGATATTACGGACCGTAGATGGTGAAATACCTAAATTCCTTGCAATAGCTGGTTGAGAAATGTTGTTCTTTAACTGTTGGACAATTTGCTCACGCATTTGTTCACAAAGTGGTGACCCTCACCCCATCCTTATTTGTGAATAAGGATGGGGTGACTTTGAGTCACTAGAGAAAAGCGCTATATAAATAGTATTCACTTCACTTCACTTAAAAAAATAATGTTTTTTTTTCTTATAAGCGTGTTCTTCATCATTGCCAGGTTTTGTGCCATTTGTGGGTGTTGTTGATAAATGGCTTTCGCTTTGCATAGTAGAGTTTTAACTTGCACTTACAGATGTAGCGACCAACTGTAGTTTCTGTGGTTTTCTGAAGTGTTCCTGAGCCCAAGTGGTGATATCCTTTACACACTGCCGTCGCTTTTTTGATGCAGTGCCGCCTGAGGGATCAAAGTTGACAGGCATTGTCGCTTACGTGCAGTGATTTCTCCACATTCTCTATACCTTTTGATGATATTACGGACCGTAGATGGTGAAATCCCTAAATTCCTTGCAATAGCTGGTTGAGAAATGTTGTTCTTTAACTGTTGGACAATTTGCTCACGCATTTGTTCACAAAGTGGTGACCCTCACCCCATCCTTATTTGTGAATAAGGATGGGGTGACTTTGAGTCACTAGAGAAAAGCGCTATATAAATAGAATTCACTTCACTTCACTTAAAAAAATAATGGTTTTTTTTCTTATAAGCGTGTTCTTCATCATTGCCAGGTTTTGTGCCATTTGTGGGTGTTGTTGATAAATGGCTTTTGCTTTGCATAGTAGAGTTTTAACTTGCACTTACAGATGTAGCGACCAACTGTAGTTTCTGTGGTTTTCTGAAGTGTTCCTGAGCCCAAGTGGTGATATCCTTTACACACTGCCGTCGCTTTTTTGATGCAGTGCCGCCTGAGGGATCAAAGTTGACAGGCATTGTCGCTTACGTGCAGTGATTTCTCCACATTCTCTATACCTTTTGATGATATTACGGACCGTAGATGGTGAAATCCCTAAATTCCTTGCAATAGCTGGTTGAGAAATGTTGTTCTTTAACTGTTCACAAAGTGGTGACCCTCACCCCATCCTTATTTGTGAATAAGGATGGGGTGACTTTGAGTCACTAGAGAAAAGCGCTATATAAATAGAATTCACTTCACTTAAAAGATAATGTTTTCTTTTCTTATAAGCGTGTTCTTCATCCTTGCCAGGTTTTGTGCCATTTGCAAGCGCTACGTCTCCTCCCTCAACAAGCACTGTGCTAAATGCAAAGTCTGCCCCTCCAAGGTAACAAGTTCTTTGTAAGGAATCTCAAAAATATCTTATGAATTCCACTAATGAAGGTTTGTTTTTAGGATGGCCGTCAATGGAGGCACTGCTCGCTTTGCGAGAAATGCGTGAAACCATGTAAGTAACTAAAATTTATTTTAATTATTTGGGGGGGAAAAACGATAAAATGAATCAGGAATTTGACAACAGTGATTTAATTAAGTTAAAGTTACAGTTACAGTTAAAGTACCAATGATTGTCACACACACACACACACACACACACACACACACACACACACACACACACACACACACACACACACACACACACACACACACACACTAGGTGTGGTGAAATGTGTCTTCTGCATTTGACCCATCCCCTTGTTCACCCCTTGGGAGGTGAGGGGAGCAGTGGGCAGCAGCAGTGGCCGCGCCCGGGAATCATTTTTGGTGATTTAACCCCCAATTCCAACCCTTGATGCTGAGTGCCAAGCAGGGAGGTAATGGGTCCCATTTTTATAGTCTTTGGTATGAACTCACGACCTACTGATCTCAGGGCGGACACTCTAAGCCAGGGGAAGGGAACCTATGGCTCTAGAGCCAGATGTGGCTCTTTTGATGACTGCATCTGGCTCTCAGAGAAATCGTAGCTGACATTGCTTAACACGATAAGTCAGTGTTTTTCAACCTTTTCTGAGCCAAGGCACATTTTTTTCATTGACAAAATTCTGAGGCACACCACCAGCAGAAAACATAAACAAATGAAACTCAGTAGTCGATACTGACAATAAAAAGTTGTTCTCGCAATTGTTGGATACCAAGCATGCATCAATATAGCTCTTGTCTCAATGTAGGTGTACTGTCACCACCTGTCTCATCGCGCCGTAACTTATTTTGTGTTTTTTGGTGTTTTCCCGTGTGTCTTGCGCTCCTATTTTGGTGGCTTTTCCTCTTTTGTTGGTATTTTCCTGTAGCAGTTTCATGTCTTCCTTGAATGCTATTCCCCGCAGCTGCTTTGTTTTCGCAATCAAGACTATTTAAGTTGTGCGGACGCACTCCTTCTTTGTGGTGACATTGTTGATTGTCATGCCATGTACGCATGTACTTTGTGGACGCCGTCTGCTCCACGCGCTGTAAGTCTTTGCTGTCGTCCAGCATTCTGGTTTTGTTTACTTTGCAGCCAGTTCAGTTTTAGTTTCGTTTTGCTTCAATGCCTTTTCTTAGTGGCACTTAGTGATCACGACAAACCATGTTCCCGACATCTGCAAAGCAATTAGCTACATGCTGCCACCTACTGATATGGAAGAGTATTACACGGTTACTCTGCCGAGCTCTGGACAGCACCGACACTCAACAACGGCACATTTGAAGATTATAATTACTGGTTTGCAAAAAATATTTTTAACCCAAATAGGTGAAAATAGATAATCTCCCACGACACACCAGACTGTATCTCACGGCACACTAGTTGAAAAACACAGCGATAAGTAATGAATAATTCCGCTGGTAATCACAGTGTTAAAAATAACGTTCAACATGCAAAACATTATCATGCATTTTAATCCATCCATCCGTTTTCTACCGCACCTGTTCAAGAAGTCGCATTAATGGTAAGAACTATTTCATTCATTATTGGTTAGGTTCAGAATAACAATGTTATTAAAAAGAAGAAGATACTTATTATACTCTTAAAATGTTACTTACTTAAAGGGGAACATTATCACCAGACCTATGTAAGCGTCAATATATACCTTGATGTTGCAGAAAAAAGACCATATATTTTTTTAACCGATTTCCAAACTCTAAATGGGTGAATTTTGGCGAATTAAACGCCTTTCTGATATTCGCTCTCGTTGTGACGTCACATCGGGAAGCAATCCGCCATTTTCTCAAACACCGAGTCAAATCAGCTCTGTTATTTTCCGTTTTTTCGACTGTTTTCCGTACCTTGAATACATCATGCCTCGTCGGTGTGTTGTCGGAGGGTGTAACAACACGAACAGGGACGGATTCAAGTTGCACCAGTGGCCCAAAGATGCGAAAGTGGCAAGATATTGGACGTTTGTTCCGCACACTTTACCGACGAAAGCTAAGCTACGACAGAGATGGCAAGAATGTGTGGATATCCTGCGACACTCAAAGCAGATGCATTTCCAACGATAAAGTCAAAGAAATCTGCCGCCAGACCCCCATTGAATCTGCCGGAGTGTGTGAGCAATTCAGGGACAAAGGACCTCGGTAGCACGGCAAGCAATGGCGGCAGTTTGTTCCCGCAGACGAGCGAGCTAAACCCCCTGGATGTCTTGGCTCACACCGTCCCTTATGCCACCAAAGATGATCAAGAGAAGAATATCGACCCTAGCTTCCCTGGCCTGCTGACATCAACTCCAAAACTGGACAGATCAGCTTTCAGGAAAAGAGCGCGGATGAGGGTATGTCTACAGAATATATTAATTGATGAAAATTGGGCTGTCTGCACTCTCAAAGTGCATGTTGTTGCCAAATGTATTTCATATGCTGTAAACCTAGTTCATAGTTGTTAGTTTCCTTTAATGCCAAACAAACACATACCAATCGTTGGTTAGAATCGCCGAATTCGTCCTCGCTTTCTCCCGTGTCGCTGGCTGTCGTGTCGTTTTCGTCGGTTTCACTTGCATACGGTTCAAACCGATATGGCTCAATAGCTTCAGTTTCTTCTTCAATTTCGTTTTCGCTACCTGCCTCCACACTACAACCATCCGTTTCAATACATTCGTAATCTGTTGAATCGCTTAAGCCGCTGAAATCCGAGTCTGAATCCGAGCTAATGTCGCTATAGCTTGCTGTTCTTTCCGCCATGTTTGTTTGTGTTGGCTTCACTATGTGACGTCACAGGAAAATGGACGGGTGTTTATAACGATGGTTAAAATCAGGCACTTTGAAGCTTTTTTTAGGGATATTGCGTGATGGGTAAAATTTTGAAAAAAACTTCGAAAAATATAAGCCACTGGGAACTGATTTTTAATGGTTTTAACCATTCTGAAATTGTGATAATGTTCCCCTTTAAAAATGCACACATTTAGTTGTATTCAGTGTTAAAAAACTATTATATGGCTCTCACGGAGATACATTTTAAAATATTTGGCTTTCATGGCTCTCTCAGCCAAAAAGGTTCCCGACCCCTGCTCTAACTACTAAGCCACTGAGTAGGTTACTCTCCAAAAAGTTTTTGAGGAAGAAAAACATTACAAAATGATGACCAAAATTGACAAAACAAAGCTTTTTCTGGTCTTGAACCTTAATCCATACGCTAAGTGAGTTGACAATCAGCTGGTTGCTCATGTGGGAGTTTTTTTTTATTTACCATCTTATTTTACACTTGTGAATGTTCATTTTATACAGTATTCCTATTCCTATTTTTACACTGATAAAAAAGAAAACCTTCATTTTAAACATCCTCGTGGTCTTTATAATGTTGTTTTTTAACGTTACATTACTTATTTTGACACTTGTTTGTAATGGCTAACTGGTATAAGTATCATCACCATTAAAGCGAGTGTCATGAGAAGCGTTTCAGTTTATTTCGAACATGCAAACTAGGTGTCATAAATTGTTTACAGTTACCAGAGGTGGGTAGTAACTAGTGCTGGGCGATATGGCCTTTTATTAATATCTCGATATTTTTAGGCCATGTCACGATACACGATATATATCTCGATATTTTGCCTTGAATGAACACTTGATACATATAATCACAGCAGTATGATGATTCTATGTGTCTACATTAAACATTCTTATTCATACTGCATTAATATATGCTCATTTTAAACTTTCATGCAGAGAGGGAAATCACAACTAAGTCAATTTAGCAAAAGTGTATTTATTAAACAGTTATTAAGCAGTGGCACAAACATTTATGTCATTTCCAAAACAGAAAGTGCAAGATTGTCAGAGACATTTTAAAATAAGCTTTTAGTGCACTTTTGTGCATGATGTCACTAAGATGACATATCAAAACAACACTAAATTAAAGTGCACTTTTTGTACAGAACGCCACTACAGTAGTTTAAAACTAATAAAGTGCACTTTTGTGCATGATGTCACACAAGATATTTCAATAAGTGTCAAATAAAAATGAGCTGCATAATAGGAACTCAAATAGTGTATGTCCTTCGCTATGTGGTAGGTTCCTGCGGACGTTATCTCCTTCTGTTGGTGACTATTTGTTTCATACTGTGTTGATCTGGAAATGGTTGCTTGGGCATTTTGTTGGTGTGGCACCGGCCGGAGATGTTGACATGCAGAGTTTCAAGCACTCCTCATTCTCTAGCGGGTGACTTTTCAAATGATGCTACGTATTAGCAGTAATGCTACTTTTTGTAGCAACGCTATTGCCGCATACTTGACATATTACGGTTGTCTGTTCAACATATTCCCGCTTGAAGCCAAACCATCGCCAGACGATGGACCCCGTGCTGTTTTTCTTGGGAATTAATTCTTCTTCCTTCATTTGTTACCAGATTCGCACCTTCTTTCTCTCGTGTTACCACTCGCACCACAGCTAACGTTACCCATGCCGCTACCTCTCTGCCCCGCGAGGGCGTATGACGTTGCATGCGTGACACTATGTGACGTATGTAATAGGGATGTCCCGATCTGATATTTGGATCGGATCGGCTGCCGATATTTGCCAAAAAATGCGTATCGGCAAGGCATGGGAAAATGCCGATCCAGATCCAGTTAAAAAAAAACCTCTGATCCCTGTTTTCCAACGCACCGATTTAAATAATACATTCCACTTTTCTGCTGCTCCCTAATTTCCGTTCCGCATTTTCCAGCACACCTTCAACACATTCACAGGTCTGTGGATTCTCACGCAGTTGCTTTTAGCTGCTGGCATTACACGACAGGCTCTTCTCATTCTTTTCTGTGTCTCCCTCTCACAGACGCGAGTGCACCTTCTTACACACGTCACATACTGTCACGTCATACGTCACATACGTATACGTCCTCCCCGAGCAGAGAGGTAGCAGCATGGCTAACGTTAGCTGTGATGCTAGCGCAGCCGTGCGAGCAACGCTCCCTCTAAGGTGCGCGCCTGTGCAATTACGCACTGTTCAAGCGTCCTCTGCGCACGGCAAATCTATACCACGCACAAAATCAAATAAAAAAATAAGCGCATAACAATTTTCGACACACGGACACGACAGAGAAAACAGTTTTCGTCATCATTGTTCAAATATTGTGACGTCTGTCGAGACGCTTATCTCCATTCGGTGCCACACGTCCACACCATCAAAATGCCGAGGCAAAAATTTCCACATCAACACCGTATGAAAAAATTTGTGATTTTTTTAGTTGTGATTTCCTTTTCTGCATGAAAGTTTAAAAGTAGCATATATTAATGCAGTATGAAGAAGAATGTTTTAATGTAGACATGCAAGCCTTGAAAGAAAATTTTGAAAATCAAGACTACATTTCCTGCAAATGGGTTAATTTCTACCCTATATTTTAACTTTAGATTTATTCTCATATCAAACTCTTTTGGCTGTCTTTTTGACACTTACATCCGGCGCCCCCCTCCACACCCTGGATTATAAATAATGTAAATAATTCAATGTGATTATCTTGTGTGATGACTGTATTATGATGATAGTATATATCTGATAGTATATATCTGTATCATGAATCAATTTAAGTGGACCCCGACTTAAACAAGTTGAAAAACTTATTGGGGTGTTACCATTTAGTGGTCAATTGTACGGAATATGTACTTCACTGTGCAACCTACTAATAAAAGTCTCAATCAAACAATCAAAACACATAGAATCATCATACTGCTGTGATTATATGCATCAAGTGTTCATTCAAGGCTAAGGCAAAATATCGAGATATATATCGTGTATCGCAATATGGCCTTAAAATATTGCAATATTAAAAAAAGGCCATATCGCCCAGCCCTAGTTCAATGATGCCATTTCTGTTTGTCATGTATAATTTTGTCTATTTTGTGTTTATCCTTGAATAAACAGGTCAGTTTCTTGTTACCAACCATTGTGTATTATTCAAACTCCCCTAATTCAGCTGGCTAGTTGTTATCAAGAGTACTAAAACCCTTTTCAACATGATTCTGACAACTAAGTAGGCTAAATAACTTTAAACTTTAATACATGCTCAGATAGGCCAGTATCGGTCAGTATCGGTATCGGTCAGTATCGGTATCGGATCGGAAGTGCAAAAACAATATCGGTATCGGATCGGAAGTGCAAAAACCTGGATCGGGACATCCCTAGTATGTAACAAGGTGCGCTTGTTTTATGTCTCTGTGAGAAGGAGAGACAATAAATAGTGAAAAGTGCATGGGTGTCAAACTCTGGCCCGCGGGCCAAATTTGGCCCGCCGTGTAATTTCACTTGGTCCTTGAGGCGATATCAAATTAACACTAAAGCTGGCCCGCCGATCCTCCCGGGAGTCTTCCTGCCAGCCAGCCAGTCAGCCAGCCAGCCAGCCAGCCAGCCAGCCAGCCAGCCAGCCAGCCAAACGAGTCCTGGCCCAGTCACATAACATGTGCGGCTTCTGCACGCACACACATTAGAATGCAACGCACACTTCATCAACAGCAATACAGGTTACACTGAGGGTAGCCGAATAAAAAACTTTAACACTGTTAGAAATATACGCCACACTGTGAATCCACACCAAACCAGAACCTTTTGCAGCACTAACTCTTCCGGGACGCTACAAGGTGTGTGTGTGTGTGTGGGGGGGGGGGGTTGTTGGTAGCGGGGGCGTATTTTGTAGCGTCCCGGAAGAGTTAGTGCTGCAAAGGATTCTGGGTATTTGTTCTGTTGTGTTTATGTTGTGTTACGGTGCGGATGTTCTCCCGAAATGTGTTTGTCATTCTTGTTTGGTGTAGATTCACAGTGTGGCGTATATTTCTAACAGTGTTAAAGTTTTTTATACTGGCACCCTCAGTGTAACCTGCATCGCTGTTGATGAAGTATGCGTTGCATTCACTCGTGTGTGCTTCCAGAAGCCGCACATATCTTGTGACTGGGTCTGAACAATGTTAGAATGGATGAAAAGCGGACCTGACGATAGCTCGTAGAGGACGTTAAAGGTTAATTTGTTCAACCATGGTCCGAGGCTTTGTTCAGTTTTAAATTTTGGCCCACTCTGTATTTGAGTTTGACACCTCTGATGTAGTGTAATACCCGCAGCTAAAAGCAACTGCGTGAGAACGTATACTCGAATATCACTATATAGTCATTTTCTATATCACACAGAGACAAACACGCAATATATCGAGTATATTCGATATATCGCCCAGCCTTAGTAGTAACCCGCTACATTTTCTGCACCTAAGTAACTTTTTGGATGAATTGTACTTGTTAGAGTAGTTTTAACGCCGCATACATTTTACTTTTACTTGGGGATTTTTTGTAAAGAAGAAACGCTACTTTTCATCATCATCATCATTTCTTTTTATTCCTTTCATGAAAATGCATATATACAAGCCATATACAGTTGACACTTTCATTGTTTTTTTGTTTCTTATACATTTCCATGATCAGAAAGGAGCAGATGGAAGAATACTATTCTTATATTTATCTGCCCCCTTTTTAACACAAATTATTTTAGATGACTTTATCACTGTTCCCTCCACCAACACCCCAACTCCAACATACTTTTAATGTTCGTTTAAGCATTTTCAAAATGACACGTCCAGTCAAAAGCAAAAATCAGTTTGATATAATTCCAGTTGTCTCTTTTTGTAACTCTTTTTAAATTCAAAGATATTCTTGCAACTTTTTAAGTCTTTGTCTAGAGAATTCCATGCTTTCACACGAGCGACAGACAAGCACATTTGCTTCAAATTTGTTCGCACTCTTGGATGTTTAAAATCATATGGCCTTCTGTGGTTCTTTTACTCCATTACATTGAGTTGCCCTCCGATCGTTATATTTTATTATTTCACAATTATTTATAATCTATTGATTAATGGAGAATTGTACTTTTTTTTTGGAATTTTGCCCATCGTTCACAATCATTATGAAAGAGGAGACGGATGGGTTTTTTTCATCCATTCTAACTCGTAAATAAACGTAAATCACAGTTTTTATTGGAGTCAATGGGAGGTCCTCCATTCCGCCCATAAAAGAATCATCCAAAAAAGCACCAACAGTACTCCATTTCCATTTGGTGACTTGAATATTAACCAAGTATTAGCGATATTGTTATTAAAAACGCTACCACGGACAAACTATAGCGGCGCCGTGATCAGAGGGAGCTAACAGTTTGTGCTGCTGTGTTGACTTCACTGGCTGGTGAGCTGCTTTCACGCCTCCGAGCTCGCGAAAGTTTATTCTAGATCATAAATAATCAGTGTTGGGTTAGTTACTGAAAACCAGTAACTAGTTACAGTTACTAGTTACTTTATTTCAAAAGTAACTCAGTTACTAAACTCAGTTACTTACACCAAAAAGTAATGCGTTACTGTGAAAAGTAACTATTTAGTTACTTATATATATATTTTTTATTTTTTTAAGGCCCCCTTTAATGCCCTTTTAGCCTTCATTTCAGTACTGTTATTGCACTGGAGAATAATACAATCTGTTGATCAACTTGACGTGCATTTGCATCACTGAACTCTGCTAAGCAATGTGGTCTACATACAACACACAAAGACAAAGATATGTTTCAAAGGGCCAATTTATTTCAGGCCAGAACAAATTGACACAACTATTTTAAATAGCTGCAACATAACATACATAAGTAACAAACCGCATAATAACAACATAGCTGTAAACCAAGGAAGGCACACACTACATACACAAAGCCTAACCAGGCGTTTTTCTCTCTCAAGGAATTCTGAAATAAAATCATATCTGAAGCCCAGATCACTCTACATATTTCCCCACTTTTAGTTTAGAGATAAGGAAAGACTGGCCTGGCCCACCAGCTACCCTCTTTATGTTTGTGAACTTTATAGTCTATACATTTAGAGTGATGTGATAATCAAACACTCTAGAAGTCTAGAATGAAAGAGTATATAAGAGAATTGACAGAGTGTGTGTACTTTCAGTGCGCAGTGCCTCGTTAAAATCCAGCCGCTGTTGCTTAGGAGGTGAAGTGTGTCTCTTTACTAGCTTCGTCGAAGCATGTTGCTTTTGTAGCTGTTTCAGCAGATTTGAATTGCTGTTTTGGGCTGTAGATAGGATCTTTGATCCAAGACACAACTTACATTTAACTAAAATGTTATTTTCTTTGTGGTCGACAAAAGAAAAGTAGTGAGAATATCTCCATGTTAAGAAACTTGGCTTCGGGCTTCGCCATGACGTCTTGTTAGTAAACACAGACACGCCCCCTCCCACACACACACACATACACACAGACACACAGCGCGCGGCGCGCCTCTTCCTTGTCGCCTCTTCTTTGTCGCCTCTTCCGCAGCGCTCCAATAAAACACACTCAGATCTTCTCAGTTTCTAGCCGATACTACATAAAAATAACGCAGTAACGCATCATATAGTAACGGTAACTGAGTTACTCAATATAAAAAATAACACGTTACATTAGTATTTACCGCCGAAAGTAACGGCGTTACAGTAACGCGTTACTTTGTAACGTGTTAGTCCCAACACTGTAAATAATGCAAATTTGGCATCCAATTTAGACCCAGAAATGGCAAGAAAGACACCCACCTTTTTATCTTTGCAAGGATTATGAGTTATTCTTCATGTAAAAGAGAATATATGAACATTCTAGCAGTCGGCATCTCCGTGAAAGCAGACCTTGTACTGTAAGTGATGTTTTACGATGTTTGTGTGCGCTCATGAAGTCTGCACTGAGTAATAATCGGAAAAAACGAACGTTGAAATACAGTACATTTGTGGTCAAAAGTTTACATACACTTGTAAAGAACCTAATGCCATGGCTGTCTTGAGTTTACAATAATTTCCAAAACTCCTATTTTTTTGTGATAGAGTGATTGGAGCACATACTCGTTGGTCACAAAAAACCTTCATGAAGTTTGGTTCTTTATTATGCGTCTACTGAAAATGTGAGCAAATGTGCTGGGTCAAAAGTATACATACAGCAATGTTAATATTTGCTTACATGTCCCTTGGCAAGTTTCATTGCAATAAGGTGCTTTTGGTAGCCATCCACAAGCTTCTGCTTGAATTTTTGACCACTCCTCTTGACAAAATTGGTGCAGTTCAGCTAAATGTGTTGGTTTTCTGACATGGACTTGTTTCTTCAGCATTGTCTCCACGTTTAAATCAGGACTTTGGGAAGGCCATTCTAAAACCTTCACTCTAGCCTGATTTAGCCATTCCATTACCACTTTTGACATGTGTTTGGTGTCTGCGCCCAAGACCCAACCTCCGGGCTGATGATTTTAGGTAATCCTCCTTTTTCATTGTCCCATTTACTCTCTGTAAAGCACCAGTTCCATTGGCAGCAAAACAGGCCCAGAGTATAATACTACCACCACCATGCTTGACGGTAGGAATTGTGTTCCTGGGATTAAAGGCCTCACCTTTTCGCCTCCAAACATATTGCTGGATATTGTGGCCAAACAGCTCAATTTTTGTTTCATCTGACCACAGGACTTTCCTCCAGAAGGTCTTATCTTTTGTCCTTTTGACCACGACTGTATGTGCCTGTTACTACATTACATATATCAGGCATGTGATTTTTCCGTCTAAAGTAGGAATTCCGTCTTTTTTAATCGCGGGGGGAAAAAAAAAATTATCTCCCGTTTTTCTGTTTCTTTTTCCGACCCTAAATCAAGATTCGAGACGTAGTTTATATTACGCCGTAGTTGATTGGTCGATATGTTCCTTGTGACCAATCAGGACATCTGTTATGAATGATGATTTTAATAACGTTCATTCATAATGGTTATTACCGCCATTTTCCATATGTAAACGATGTCGGTTCTCGAGAGAAAGGACGCTTTACGAGTAGAAGAAATTGATAAACATGTCAAAAATAAGTTTCGATGGGACTGGATGGAAAGGGAAATCATTGATACTGTTGGGAAGAAGGAAGTTACGACTTTGTTCGGTGATTTTATTCGGAAAATCGATCGTCCCGGAAAGGTTTTGTGCACGTGGTGTCATGATAATATTGACTATGGATCACGAGGTTTCAAGGCTTTGGAAGTACATGCGAAACGCCAAAAACATATGAAACAACTTGAAGCAAGGAAAACGAACTTTTCACTAGCTGGTACTTTTGGATGTCAACCGAAAGTGAGCAAACCTTACGGACTTCATCCTTTGTTTACATCGACAACTGCCGTAGACATCGAGAGGAAAGATCCACCCAAACAACCCACTTCAGTTGCAGACAGGGTTGTTAATAATGAGGTAAGCTAAAAAATATTTGCTTGCGAAATACGCATGTTTGTTTTAAATATTAACCAATTATTGCTTTGCGAAATATAAATGGGTTTTTCTAAAAATGTGAAAATATATTATGAAATTACAGAAATTCAAAGAGTCGCATTATTGATTCCAGTTAACAATTTATTTGAAATAAATTTGCATTTAATACTATTTTGTAATATTAAGTTCTTATGTAGTCTCTTGAAACAATATTGTCAGTGGTGTAACAATCTTGAAGGTAAATATTTTCACACTTGTTTCATGCAATATGTCAGCGTCCTCACATTATTATTATTTCCTATTTTCAAATATGAGTAAACAATACTAAACATGTTTAATTATTTTCATATATTTATATCCTATTTTGGCGAAAAGAATGACATGTTTACATTTGGTATTTTGTTATATTTATAACTAAACTTGTAGGCAATTAGGCATATACATTAAAACTGTGAATTGTTATTAGTGGTTATGTATTTTACAATTAATGCTACTTTCTGATAGCATATATCATGTAAAAGTCTTAACTTTAAAATATATTTTGTATAATAATAAATCTTGGCAAACCTGTTACACCACTGATAATTTTTTTTACCCCATATATACAATATCTGACTAATAGTAATGATAGAATGATTTCAAATATGAAAGGACATTTTATTTTAGAGCAATCTGCTTATTACCAAAACCTAGGCAAATTTTGAGAATGACCCATATTGTGTAAGAAGCTACAAAAGCAGAGACCAAAAGGAAAATGCAGGCTGCTCAGAAATTTGCAAGGAAAGCTCATGTTAGGGCTCTCCGAGAAAGCTAATGTGTGAAGTGAACTGAAGTAATGTGGTAATACTGTAAATAAACTGTAGATAATAACACTGATCAATGTGACACCTGTGGATGTTACAAGATGTAAATATTAGTGACTAAATACTGTTGGGACTGAACCATATACAGTGATTCATTAGGATAATTGGGTTATGTATGTTCTATAATGATGTTTTCATGTCTTTAAACACTAAAATATTTTCTTCAAATGGTGCTGTCTTTGTTAATTTTAGCATGTTAAATTGGTGAAAAACCAGGAGCTTCGGGGGGCATCGCCCCCCTTGTCCCCTCCCACCAGGGCACCTGGACCTGGCTGGGGGCCTTCGTCCCCCAGACCCCCGGAAATTATTTCAGTCTTTTTCATTGTGGTCAAATCACATGCCTGATATATACCATACTTAGTGTGTATATAAAACCTTAATAGACGTGTTTGGATGTTTTCTAGAGCGCTTTTATAGGCAGAATAGAGCAACTTTCATTGGCTTCATTGAAAGCATACTTTTGATTGCATTTATTTACTAGTTAGAATGCATTTAACAAAAACATATGTGTTCTTGTCTCACATAAGGATTGTAAATAGGCTTGCAAAGCCCTATTGATTTTTCAGCGAGCCTTCTTCCAGCCTGCACTGTCACATGACTCTGTTATGCCAATCCAACGTAAGCACTCGTGACGTTAAAAAGCATTTCACCAATTAAACTAAGCCTGTCATTCGACCTGGCGAGGAATAACAAGCCGGTGTTGGGAGGGACTGTTTACGCCAGAAAAGCACAAAGTACAGATATAGACGCTGAATTAGGTCAGTATTTTTAAGTATATGACAAAATAAAAACCTACTTGTTCAGTAAGTGTCAGAATGTTCCTAAAAAAGACACTTTAAGTACGTGACATGACACCAGCACATCCCGGGTGTTTGAGAGAACCGGTGAACAGAAACCTAAAACTGCTGACTAAAAGGTAAACAACCACTAGATTCATTTAATTAAACACATTAAAACATTACTAACAACACCAAATAGCAGTGGAAAGTTAAAGTTAAAGTACCAATGATAGTCACACACACACTAGGTGTGGTGAAATTGGTCCTCTGCATTTGACCCATCCCCTTGTTCACCCCCTGGGAGGTGAGGGCAGCAGTGAGCAGCAGCGAAGGCCACGCCCGGGAATCATTTCGGTGATTTAACCCCCAATTGCAACCCTTGATGCTGAGTGCATCAAGCAGGGAGGTAATGGGTCCCATTTTTATAGTCTTTGGTATGACTCGGCCGGGGTTTGAACTCCCAACCTACCGATCTCAGGGCAGACACTCTAACCACTATGCCACTGAGTAGGTTACCTCTAAGATCCAGAGCTTGAAAGTTACTAACGCTAGCTTATTAGCATGTAGCATTCGCTTCTTCTACTGTATTTACATTCCCAGAAAGCTAAACAAGCTGAAATAACCACATTCTCCCCGTAAATATAACATTGATATAATGTGCTGTCATTTGTGTCAGTAGAAATGTTCAGATTTCAGCTTACAAAAACTCTACTTCCAACTGGGGAAAACATGCTGCAGTAAATTGTATATGCTCTTTATGTTTTACACGCAAAGACACACACACACACACACACACACACACACACACACACACACACACACACACACACACACACACACACCAACTACGATTGTAGTCCAAGAACCATTAAAAATGAGCTACTAAATAAATCAGAAGTGACTCACAAGTTACTCAGTAATTGAGTATTTTCTTCACAGAATACTTACCTACTCAAGTCATTATATGAGTACCTTTTAGTTTTACTTGAGTCCTTTTATTCTAAAGTAACAGTGATATTACTTTAGTACAATTTTTAGGTACTCTACCCACCTCTGACGTTTACCCAATTCAACATGTCTGAAAAAATGTAGGGAGAAGCAGAGTTTATTTAATCCTACCCTTTCTCTGCAACATAGCAAATACTAATTTATAGGTTCACGCATACTTGCCAATCCTCCCGATTTTCCCGGGAGACTCCCGGATTTCAGTGCCCCTCCCGAAAATCTCCCGGGGCAACCATCCTCCCGAATTTCTCCCGATTTCCACCCGGACAACAATATTGGGGGGGTGTCTTAAAGACACTGCCTTTAGCGTCCTCTACAACCTGAAAAGGAGACTATTATATATGTCTCCGTTATCCATAGGTTTATCTATAACCCATAAAGTAGGCAGGCACGGAGCTATTTCTCAGCGTGTGTTTATTCCAGCCGGCACTTTAATACACCGACACACAACATCCGGATTCCCATCATGCATTGCTTCAAAACTACGGCAAGTAGTAATGTCCAAAAAAAAAACATAGACGAAGCAGAAGCACGAAGAAGAGACATGGCGACGACGAGTAAGAAGAAGAAGTACGCTTGCAAGTTCCAAAATGATTGGAAAAAATAATTTCAGTTCATCCAGGACAGCTCGAAGGGGAAGACCTCATGCCTGCACATTTTTTAGATCAGACTTCTCCATTGAACACGGTGGCCGAACGGATATACTCATTCATGAACGGATTATTTATATATATATATATATATATATATATATATATATATATTAGAGATGCGCGGATAGGCAATTATTTCATCCGCAACCGCATCACAAAAGTCGTCATCCATCCGCCATCCACCCAACCAACATTTTATCAAAACCACACCCGCCCACCATCCGCCCGTTGTTATATATCTAATATAGACGATGCAAGGCATTAGTGAGGTTAGAAAGCTTTTGCCTGTTAAAGAAAGGAGACTGATCCAATGTAGCAGAGATATTCAATGCGTGATAATATTATTTATCATTATTATAGTATTATTGTCATTTCCATTAAGAAAGTGTTGACTATTGTTGCCAATGCTCTCAGATCAGGAGTGCGTTCCTCACACTTTGTGTGCGCAGTTGCAGCAAGCAGAACGATGCTTTTAAGAAGTTAAAAAAATGTTTTAGAAAGACTAGGCCTATATTTTCGTTAGGTAAAAAAAAAATTCTGAATTTATTTCAATGAATATTAACTTGTTAACGTTATAATGCTCAAATAGGGACGAGGGTGGGGTGCACAGTGAAACAGTGAACAATTTCGCGACAAAGATGAACCTTTATTGATTGATCTGCAGCCATGACAAAATATCAGACAATCTCCATTGTCAACGACAGGCAGGAAAATAAAGATAAACACATAGCCTATGTTGTAGGCATAGGCATAGGCTCATACGTTTTTAAGTTGAAATAAAAAAATAAATAAAAAATGTGCCTCATAAGCCTTCGGCTGTCAATCACGTGCACAAACTTAAATTATACAATAACATAATGTATGTCATCTCTATTTAAACAAAAATAAATAAATTAAATAATAATAATAAATTACCTGCAATTTATTGGCCAAGGCAAAAAGCTGAAGGGGGGAAATCAAACCCATCAGACTGCACTTTATCATCAAAATTGAATTATAATGAAAATAGACGGTCGCGACAAACAAAGCAGGCTAAATAGCCTTACATTGTAGCCAATCGGAGATGCGCTACACTTGAAAGCGAGGCCAAATAATTAACACACAGTAGTATATCTCGAATAGAAAAAACCACAATAAACAACGCAATTGCCTTAATTCCTTTGCATTGTAGTGCGCCCAAACAACACGTAACCATCAAAATTATTTAGCTGACCGAACTCAATATAGGTTAGACATGGGCTTATTTGGTATAGCCTATAGGTAACGTAGACTAATTCGTTTAACATATCCAACCGTATGTCTACTTACTTTTTTTTTTGTTAGCACTATGCAGGAATAAAATGGCATCTACAGTGCCAGGATTCATGCGAGAGCGCCTGGCCTCTAAAATGCGCCCTGCTGCGCTGAAGGAGCACTCACTTGCGCCACTTGTTGCTGGGACGCATAGGATTCTCTTGGCAAGGTGTTGTAGTCGTGGGAATGATTGTCCTTGTTTCCCCCAAAAGGAAAGTAGATTTTCCTCTGCTGATCCGTCGAGATGGAAGTTTGTAGAGGAATAATCCTCTACTTCATCAACAAGCACAGGTGTATCCTCCTCCCATTCTGTGAAGTCAATCCTTTTCTTTTTCGGTGATGCACCATCAGCTCCACCTAAAGGACCGATAAAATCTATACGTTTTTCGTATGTGGGTAACAACATTTAACTAACTATATATTTCCGAAATGGTTCAACCGCCAACCGCCTGAATCTATTTACAATCGATTTTTTTCGTCATGTCACCCGCCCGACCCGCGGATTATCCGCGGACTCTGCGGTTGTGTCCGCAAACCGCATATCTCTAATATATATATTAATATATGTATAAGAAATACTTGAAAATATATACACCCCCCGCTACACCCCAAAACACTCCCACCTCAACACACACACACACACACACACACACACAATCTCCCGAATTCGGCGGTCTCAAGGTTGGCTAGTATGGGTTTATGTCCTGTATTTAGTATATTGAAAACAGAAAGATAGCAATATATTGCAAACAATTACCAATTTTACAATGACATAAGACAATGATAAATGTGTAGATAGTATTATGAATGAAACATGTGTAAAGTAAGTGAATAAAGTAGTTGTTTTGTAGCTGTTCCTTTCTACTGTAGTTGTTTTATTAGCTCATGTGTGTTAATTCCAAAACAGATAATTTTAACAATTACAAATTGATTATAAATCGTTCGGAACACGAGAAACACGCTCGGCACAGCAGCCGGGAAAGATGGTGGAGGCGGAGTCGCAGGAACTGGAGGACGGCTCTCTCATCGACCGCTGCTGTGGCGCACCGCCGAGGCTCTGTCGCGCACGCCCACCCTCAAGCACCTGGAGGCGCTGCGTCAGGAGATCAACGCGGCGCGGCCCCAGTGCCCCGTGGGCTTCAACACGCTGGCCTTCCCCATCATGTGCCGCAAGGACACGCCGGACGAGAAGCAGCCGTGGGCGTACCTGCGCTGCGGCCACGTGCATGGCTACCACAACTGGGGCAACCACCGCGAGGAGCGGGAGTGCCCCATGTGCCGCGCCAAGGGGCCCTACGTGCCGCTGTGGCTGGGCTGCGAGGCGAGCTTCTACGTGGACGCCGCCCTGCCCATGCACGCCTATCACCCCTGCGGCCACGTGTGCCCGGAGAAGACGGACGCTTTCTGGAGTCAGATCCCGCTGCCGCACGGCACGCACACCTTCCACGCCGCCTGTCCGTTCTGCGCCCAGCAGCTGAGCGGTGAGCAGGGCTTCGTCAGACTCATCTTCCAAGGCCCGCTGGACTAGCAGGCCCCGCCCCCCTGGCGTCCTTTAGGAACATTCTCTCCTCAAACCGGGAACTTCTTTTTTCCTCTTTCCCGTTTGTAAGTGACCTTTGTACTCTTTTTTTTCATGGCGCACTGCAAAGAGTTCTATATTTTCATCAGCTGCTGGAGAACCTTGGTGATGGTGACATTATTTATCAGGAGTGTCCAAACCTTTTCCACACAAACATCAACACGTGCGTCATTTCCAAAACCAATACCAATATCGAGTCCATCCTGACCTCCTCCATCACCATGTGGTTCCCCGGCGCCACAGTCCAGGATAAGCATCGACTGCAGCGCATGGTACGTGCTGCTGAGAAGGTGATTGGCTGCAAGCTCCCATCCCTCCAGGACTTGTTCTCCTCCAGGACCAGGAGACGTGTGGGTCGGATCACAGCTGACTCTTCTCACCCTGGACACACACTATTCTCCCCTCTCCCCTCAGGCAAGAGACTACGGTCCATCCAGACCAGTGACGTGCGGTGAGGTTGATGACTGGTGAGGCACTGACTTCATCACAGTCAAATTTACAAACATATGAACCCTAAAGAGTATCTTATTCACCATTTGATTGGCAGCAGTTAACGGGTTATGTTTAAAAGCTCATACCAGCATTCTTCCCTGCTTGGCACTCAGCATCAAGGGTTGGAATTGGGGGTTAAATCACCAACAATTATTCCCGGACGTGGCGCCGCTGCTGCCCACTGCTCCCCTCACATCCCAGGGGGTGATCAAGGGATGGGTCAAATGCAGAGGACAAATTTAACCACACCTAGTGTGTGTGTGACAATCATTGGTACTTAACTTTAACTTTACACATACAAACTGTAGCACACAAAAAAGCACATTTAATTAAAAAAAACGTTATTATGGTCTTACCTTTACTTATAAATGCGGGAACAGTGGTGTTCGTGTTGGAGGAGTTGTGAATGAATGAAATATTCTTGCTTCTTGTTAAGTGACTTTTTTTGGGTGGATTCGGTCTTGCACGTGGAGGGTTTGGGTGTGGGCTTTGGTTGGTGTGGCGCTCCCGTCGGGGGGGGGGGGCAGTCTGCGGCGGGGGTGCAATAACCGGCACCAGGAGGTGGGATTACGCGAGCCTCACACAGTGCCTCTTCGCAGCAGTTTTATGATTGCTCAGCACAAGAAATACGTTACACACATACAGTTGTTGACAAAATACACTGTACATTATATACCTCAGCTAACTAAACTATGGAAATGTATAATATAATTCATATAGCAATACGGTCTCACTGCACAGCAGGCCAGCAGTTAGCCGAGTCCGCAATCCATGGTGAGGCACAATTGAGTGACGTGCCTCAACTGGCTGCTGATCACCGCACCGTCTCTTCTCAGTATTTGAACGGCAAATGTGAAAATTCAGCGATTTTGAATAAAAATAATCTAAAACTGGTAAAGTTAAATGGAAAATAACTTTATAGTATAATCACTGGATACATTTAACAATTTAATAATTTTTTTTTCTTTTTAAATTTTTTTTCTTTGGCCTCACCTGCCTCTAGTGACCGCACGTCACTGATCCAGACCCACACCTCCCGCCACCTGAACAGTTTTTTCCCCTCGGCCATCAGGCACATGAACAATACCTCCTAACAGTAGCTCCCTAGAATTCCTTCTAAGTCTATAACAAGATCTGATAGCTCAGTTACAGCTCTTGTTATTACCAAATCTGTGTTATATGTGTTTTATGTTGCACGGTTGCACCAAGAAAAATTCCTAGTTTGTGAACCCGTTCTCAAACAATGGCAATAAAACGATTCTGATTCTGATTCTAATACAATATCCATCCTTTTTACCTTCAAAGCTCCAAAAAGTCATACAAATTTTTTTATTCAACGCTTAAATCTCGAGATCAACTTCAGGTTTATCTGTCGATATAATTGTAAAAAAGTTTGTTTTATGCTTTTTTGTTTGTTTGTTTTTGTTCGTTTTTAATGCCAAAAACACAAAATATGCAATCTTTTCCCCCTAAAAAGTGGAATATTTTGTTGTAAGTAATTGGAGCTTTAAATATGTCAATGATTCATCACAATATTGATTTTAATTCATTATTTTTTGAGTGATGACAGTTTAAAAGAAATATCCCACTCAAATTCACTGGGCGGGGGCAGCACGGTGGAAGAGGGGTTAGTGCGTCTGCCTCACAATATGAAGGTCCTGGGTTCAATCCTGCGCTCAGGATTTTTCTGTGTGGAGTTTGCATGTTCTCCCCGTGACTGCGTGGCTTCCCACGCAGACATGCACCTGGGGATAGGTTGATTGGCAACACTAAATTGCCCCTAGTGTGTGAATGTTGTCTGTCTATCTGTGTTGGCCCTGCGATGAGGTGGCGACTTGTCCAGGGTGTACCCCGCCTTCCGTCCGAATGCAGCTGAGATAGGCTCCAGCACCCCCCGCGACCCCGAACGGGACAAGCGGTAGAAAATGGATAGATGGATGGATGGATTGTTCGGAACTGTAACGGTCGTTCATGACATCATCTTAGTCACTCAAGGCTGTCTACTGCAAGTGCACATGCACAAACAGTCCCAGTAAAGTGACCAACACTTTGTAGTCATGGCTTCCTGCTCGCGTGTGTGCTTGCATGTTTCATCATTTCAAAATATTTGACGACCTTTTATATGGTTTACTTCCAAGCTTGGCGACACTGTGAATCGTGCAGCCGCTGTGCCCTCCCAGACCACCCTTGTGGCAAGTCAAGTCCAGAGAAGATGGGCTGCTTCAACTGTGCCAGCATGGACCACAAACGCAACGCTTGCCCTCTAAAGCGCAACCGCAGGCAAGTACAGTATGAATGATATTGGTCTGTAACTAACTATTATTATTGTAGCAAAAGACTAATACCTCGTTTTTTGGACTATAAGTCGCAGTTTTTTTCATAGTTTGGCCGGGCTCCAGTGCGACTTATATATGTTTTCTTCCTTTTTTACTATGCATTTTCGGCAGGTGCGACTTATACTCCGGTGCGACTTATACTCCGAAAAATACGGTACCTCGTTTTTGCGTGTCTTAATTGGTGCCGAATCTGACCGTGGTAAATAAATGTTTTGCCAAGTAGGATGCTTTTAATAAAACCATTAGAGCATAAACAAAACTGTTTATGATAGAGATGTCCAATAATATCGGACTGCCGATATTATCGGCCGATAAATGCTTTAAAATGTAATATCGGAAATTATCGGTATCGGTTTCAAAAAGTAAAATGTATGACTTTTTAAAACGCTGCTGTGTACACGGACGTAGGGAGAAGTACAGAGCGCCAATAAACCTTAAAGGCACTGCCTTTGCGTGTACCGGCCCAATCACATAATATCTACGGCTTTTCACACAAGTGAATGCAGGGCATACTTGGTCAACAGCCATACAGGTCACACTGAGGGTGGCCGTATAAACAACTTTAACACTGTTACAAATATGCGCCACACTGTGAACCCACACCAAACAAGAATGACAAACACATTTCGGGAGAACATCCGCACCGTGACACAACAGAACAAATACCCAGAACCCCTTGCAGCACTAACTCTTCCGGGACTCTACAATACACCCCCCCCAATCCCGCCCACTTCAACCTCCTCATGCTCTCTCATGGAGAGCATGTTCCAAATTCCAAGCTGCTGTTTTGAGGCATGTTAAAAAAAAAATGCACTTTGTGACTTCAATAATAAATATGGCAGTGCCATGTTGGCATTTTTTTCCATAACTTGAGTTGATTTATTTTGAAAAACCTTGTTACATTGTTTAATGCATCCAGCGGGGCATCACAACAACATTAGGCATACCGTATTTTTCGGACTATAAGTCGCAGTTTTTTTCATAGTTTGGCCGCGGGCTCCAGTGCGACTTATATATGTTTTTTTCCTTCTTTATTATGCATTTTCGGCAGGTGCGACTTATACTCCGGTGCGACTTATACTCCGAAAAATGCGGTAATAATGTGTTAATTCCACGACTGTATATATCGTATCGGTTGATATCGGAATCGGTAATTAAGAGTTGGACAATATCGGAATATCGGATATCGGCAAAAACGCCATTATCGGACATCTCTAGTGTATGACTTTCTAAATACGATTTTTTGCATTATTAGATCCAGTGGCGGGCCTTGCGTTTCTCACCTAGGCCTTCAGTGAAGTCCTACTTAGTCCCGACTTCACCTCTCAAAATACCGTAATTTATGTCACCACATGGACATGGCTGGAGATACTATACAGAAATACACTTGCACACTACTGTTCATTGAAGCCCCTCAACAGTGTACAAAAGGGATTATTTTTCGGCGCATTTATTATTCAATAAACCGGCTTCAGCAATTAAAACATATCTTACGTCAGTGGTCCCCAACCACCGGGCCGCGGCCCGCTACCGTGGATCGACACAAGAAATTAAAAAAAAAAAAAAATAATAATATATATATATATATATATATATATTTTTTTTTTTTTAATTATTAAATCAACATAAAAAACACAAGATACACTTACAATTAGTGCTCCAACCCAAAAAACCTCATTCACACTCATTCACACAAAAGGGTTGTTTCTTTCTGTTATTAATATTCTGGTTCCTACATTATATATCAATATATATCAATACAGTCTGCAAGGGATACAGTCCGTAAGCCCCCCCCCCACCTCTATGTGTCCGTTCACTTACACTTACAGTAGCGTAATAAGACATGAAGAGAATATGAATACTTTTAGATATTTAGGGAAAGTAAAAAAAAATTGTCAAAGGTGGAATGGTATGAATAGGTTGAAAAATGTGGATATGGTGAAAGTTTGTAAAATGGCCAATTCATTTTAAATGGGAAAAGTGTCCCGGAAATCGCAACATTTTTGCAATTTGTGAAGGGAAAACCCGCAATTCCCGATTAGGCTGAACTGTTTGAAGTTGGAATGGTTTGAATCGGATGAAAAATGTGGAAAGTAGAGCGCCCAAAATCTGGAGAATAATAATAATAAATAGATGAATTTTGGTGTAGAAAAAAAAAAAAAGAGTAATATTTAGGGATGTCCGATAATGGCTTTTTGCCGATATCCGATATTTCGATATTGTCCAACTCTTTAATTACCGATACCGATATCAACCGATACCGATATATACAGTCGTGGAATTAACACATTATTATGCCTAATTTGGACAACCAGGTATGGTGAAGATAAGGTCCTTTTTAAAAAATAAAATAAAATAAGATAAATAAATTAAAAACATTTTCTTGAATAAAAAAGAAAGTAAAACAATATAAAAACAGTTACCGTATTTTTCGGAGTATAAGTCGCACCGGAGTATAAGGCGCACCTGCCGAAAATGCATAATAAAGAAGGAAAAAAACATATATAAGTCGCACTGGAGCCCGGCCAAACTATGAAAAAAGCTTCGACTTATAGTCCAAAAAATACGGTACATAGAAACTAGTAATTAATGAAAATGAGTAAAATTAAGTGTTAAAGGTTAGTGCTATTAGTGGACGAGCAGCACGCACAATCATGTGTGCTTACGGACTGTATCCCTTGCAGACTGTATTGATATATATTGATATATAATGTAGGAACCAGAATATTAATAACAGAAAGAAACAACCCTTTTGTGTGAATGAGTGTAATTGGGTGAGGAAGGTTTTTTGGGTTGGTGCACTAATTGTAAGTGTATCTTGTGTTTTTTATGTTGATTTAATAAAAAAAACAAAAAAATAAAACGATACCGATAATAAAAAAAACAATATTACATTTTAAAGCATTTATCGACATCTCTAGTAATATTAATTATTCTTCTAGATTTAGTGGACATTCTCAATTTAAAAAAGAGAAACTTTGTACATTCTTAGGATTTGTGAAATCTAAAAAAAAAAATTTTTTAAATAAAGAAAAAAAAAGATTATTCTTAATTATTATTCTAAAATTTAGTGGACATTCTCAATTTAAAAAAGATCAACTTTGTACATTCTTAGAATTAATTTTTGTGAAATCTTGAAAAATATACAAAGTATTCTTAATTTAAAAAAAGTATTTGTAATTGAGTGGACATTCTCTATTTAAAAAAGAGAAACTTTGTACATTCTTAAGAATATACTTTTTTTTTTTTGATTTCACAAATAAAATTACTTCAATCTTTAATTATGATCAGGATTTCTGGTTATGTTAGGCCAGCAGAGAAGGCCTTGCTGGCCCTGACGGCCCACCACTGATTAGATCCCTCGAGACATGAAATTTCACTGACATAGAGACTCATTTCCTCCATAATAGTAGCCTTGAGTGCGTTCCACTCACTGTTAGTCGGAGGATCCTCCTCTTGGCTTTCAGCCCGGCCACTATGTCAAACACGTTGTCACATCCTGGATAACGTCTCAGTAGGAACTGGGCTTCGATGTGCTGTACACGGGTGTAAGTGGCTCTGCCAAAAGTTAGTCAACTTGGTCATTGCGGCAAAAATAGCGCCGACATTCGCCGTGTCGTTAGCATTGAGTTATCGCTGTCCTGCTACGTTTTCCCCAATGTTGTTGTTCGATATCGTTCTCGTGCCTCACCAATGTGGAGATGTGTTATTGGTGAGGCAGGAGTCAAAGATCTGTTATATACTCCGCTTAAGATGAAAAACAGGCATGGAAACGGAAGTTCCCCTTAACCCAGAAACGAAGGCCCACTTGGTGACTATCTATTAGGACTGGGCGATATATCGATATTATAAATACTAACCCTGTTTCCATATGAGTTGGGAAATTGTGTTAGATGTAAATATAAACGGAATACAATGATTTGCAAATCATTTTCAACCCATATTCAGTTGAATATGCTACAAAGACAACATATTTGATGTTTAAACTGATACAAAAAAAATGTTTTGCAAATAATCATGAACTTTAGAATTTGATGCCAGCAACACGTGACAAAGAAGTTGGGAAAGGTGGCAATAAATACTGATAAAGTTGAGGAATGCTCATCAAACACTTATTTGGAACATCCCACAGGTGAACAGGCAAATTGGGAACAGGTGGGTGCCATGATTGGGTATAAAAGTAGATTCCAAGAAATGCTCAGTCATTCACAAGCAAGGATGGGGCGAGGGTCACCACTTTGTCAACAAATGCGTGAGCAAATTGTTGAACAGTTTAAGAAAAACCTTTCTCAACCAGCTATTGCAAGGAATTTAGGGATTTCACCATCTACGGTCCGTAATATCATCAAAGGGTTCAGAGAATCTGGAGAAATCACTGCACGTAAGCAGCTAAGCCCGTGACCATCGATCCCTCAGGCTGTACTGCATCAACAAGCGACATCAGTGTGTAAAGGATATCCCCACATGGGCTCAGGAACACTTCAGAAACCCACTGTCAGTAACTACAGTTGGTCGCTACATCTGTAAGTGCAAGTTAAAACTCTCCTATGCAAGGCGAAAACCGTTTATCAACAACACCCAGAAACGCCGTCGGCTTCGCTGGACCTGAGCTCATCTAAGATGGACTGATACAAAGTGGAAAAGTGTTCTGTGGTCTGACGAGTCCACATTTCAAATTGTTTTTGGAAACTGTGGACGTCGTGTCCTCCGGACCAAAGAGGAAAAGAACCATCCGGATTGTTATAGGCGCAAAGTTGAAAAGCCAGCATCTGTGATGGTATGGGGGTGTATTAGTGGCCAAGACATGGGTAACTTACACATCTGTGAAGGCGCCATTAATGCTGAAAGGTACATACAGGTTTTGGAGCAACATATGTTGCCATCCAAGCAACGTTACCATGGACGCCCCTGCTTATTTCAGCAAGACAATGCCAAGCCACGTGTTACATCAACGTGGCTTCATAGTAAAAGAGTGCGGGTACTAGACTGGCCTGCCTGTAGTCCAGACCTGTCTCCCATTGAAAATGTGTGGCGCATTATGAAGCCTAAAATACCACAACGGAGACCCCCGGACTTAAGCTGTATATCAAGCAACAATGGGAAAGAATTCCACCTGAGAAGCTTAAAAAATGTGTCTCCTCAGTTCCCAAACGTTTACTGAGTGTTGTTAAAAGGAAAGGCCATGTAACACAGTGGTGAACATGCCCTTTCCAACTATTTTGGCACGTGTTGCAGCCATGAAATTCTAAGTTCATTATTATTTGCAAAAAAAAAAAAAGTTTATGAGTTTGAACATCAAATATGTTGTCTTTGTAGTGCATTCAATTGAATATGGGTTGAATAGGATATGCAAATCATTGTATTCCATATGGAAACGGGTTTTGTACTTAAACAGTTTATTTTCTGTGCTGTTAATACACAACTTGACTAACTGGGTTAATAAAAGTGCCACTGACTGTTTACAGTACAGTTGTCATTCACTTCAATTTCAGTGAATATCGCTCAAAAATTAATATCTTTAGATGTATACTTTGACCGAAAAATATATCGAGATATATGTCGAATATATGGGAGACCGGGTTTTGTGCTCCGCCGCTCCCAGTCTGTGGAAAGCTCTCCCTGACCACCTGAGGGTACCACAGACTGTGGATGCTTTTAAAAAAGGCTTAAAAACCCTTCTTTAAAAAAAAGCCTTTTGTGAGATAAAAATAATAATAATGGATTAGATTTATTGTCGCGCTTTTCTATTGTTAGATACTCAAAGCGCTCACAGAGAAGTGGGAACCCATCATTCATTCACACTTGGTGGTGGTGGTAAGCTACATTTGTAGCCACAGCTGCCCTGGGGTAGACTGACATATATGTGTGCTAGTTCTAGCTATTAGGCTGTTCTAGTTTTTATTTTATTTTACTATTTATTTTACTTGTTGGGGGCAGTTATTTGTGGTTCTAGCGTTGTTGTTTTTTAAATGCACTGTAGCACTTTGAGGTTGTTTGTTCAATGTAAAGTGCTTTTACAAATAAAATCTATTATATCGAGTTTAAGTAAAAATATATCGAGATATACTTTTTCGACCATGTCGCCCAGCACTATACTGGAGTGTGACGTTTAAGGTGTTGAGAAAAGTCTGCAGACTTTGTGGCTTCCTCCATAACTGAGTGAGCCTCTTGCCCGCCCCCTCTGTGTACCAATAGGACTTCTGCATCAAGTCATCAATAATTACAGTGCAAATTAAATCGATATCAATATGAACGATTTGTTTTTCTATATCAAGCTTAAAAATAATTGTCGATATACAAACCCCGTTTCCATATGAGTTGGGAAATTGTGTTAGATGTAAATATAAACGTAATACAATGATTTGCAAATCATTTTCAACCCATATTCAATTGAATGCACTACAAAGACAACATATTTGATGTTCAAACTCATAAACTTTTTTTTTTTTTCCAAATAATAATTAACTTAGAATTTCATGGCTGCAGCACGTGACAAAGTAGTTGGGAAAGGGCATGTTCACCACTGTGTTACATGGCCTTTCCTTTTAACAACACTCAGTAAAACTTTGGGAACTGAGGAGACACATTTTTGAAGCTTTTCAGGTGGAATTCTTTCCCATTCTTGCTTGATGTACAGCTTAAGTTGTTCAACAGTCCGGGGGTCTCCTTTGTGGTATTTTAGGCTTCATAATGCGTCACACATTTTCAATGGGAGACAGGTCTGGACTACAGGCAGGCCAGTCTAGTACCCGCACTCTTTTACTATGAAGCCACGTTGATGTAACACATGGCTTGGCATGGTCTTGCTGAAATAAGCAGGGGCGTCCATGGTAACGTTGCTTGGATTGCAACATATGTTGCTCCAAAACCTGTATGTACCTTTCAGCATTAATGGTGCCTTCACAGATGTGTAAGTTACCGGTACCCATGTCTTGGGCACTAATACACCCCCATACCATCACAGATGCTGGCTTTTCAACTTTGCGCCTGTAAAAATCCGGATGGTTCTTTTCCTCTTTGGTCCGGAGGACACGACGTCCACAGTTTCCAAAAACAATTTGAAATGTGGACTCGTCAGAACACAGAACACTTTTCCACTTTGTATCAGTCCATCTTAGATGAGCTCAGGCCCAGCAAAGCCGACGGCGTTTCTGGGTGTTGTTGATAAACGGTTTTCACCTTGCATAGGAGAGTTTTAACTTTCACTTACAGATGTAGCGACCAACTGTAGTTACTGACAGTGGGTTTCTGAAGTGTTCCTGAGCCCATGTGGTGATATCCTTTACACACTGATGTCGCTTGTTGATGCAGTACAGCCTGAGGGATCGAAGGTCACGGGCTTAGCTGCTTACGTGCAGTGATTTCTCCAGATTCTCTGAACCCTTTGATGATATTACGGACCGTAGATGGTGAAATCCCTAAATTCTTTGCAATAGCTGGTTGAGAAAGGTTTTTCTAAAACTGTTCAACAATTTGCTCATGCATTTGTTGACAAAGTGGTGATCCTCGCCCCATCCTTGTTTGTGAATGACTGAGCATTTCATGGCATCTACTTTTATACCCAATCATGGCACCCACCTGTTCCCAATTTGCCTGTTCACCTGTGGGATGTTCCAAATAAGTGTTTGATGAGCATTCCTCAACTTTATCACTATATATTGCCACCTTTCCCAACTTCTTTGTCACATGTTGCTGGCATCAAACTCTAAAGTTAATGATTATTTGCAAAAAAAAAAAAGTTTATCAGTTTGAACATCAAATATGTTGTCTTTGTAGCATATTCAACTGAATATGGGTTGAAAAGGATTTGCAAATCATTGTATTCCGTTTATATTTACATCTAACACAATTTCCCAACTCATATGGAAATGGCGTTTGTATTTATATAGCGCTTTTCTCTCGTGACTCAAAGCGATTTACATAGTGAAAGCCATGATCTAAGTTACATTTAAACCAGTGTGGGTGGCACTGGGAGCAGGTGGGTAAAGTGTCTTGTCTAAGGACACAACGGCAGTGGCTAGGATGGCGGAAGCGGGGATCGAACCTGGAACCCCTAAGTTGCTGGCACGGGCGCTCTACCAACCGAGCTATAAAGCCCGATTTGGTGAGGGATTCATCTAACTACATACTAACTAATCTTCTTTTTCTTTGTCTCTTTTCAATATAGTTCCAAGAGAAGAGGCAAGAAGAACGTGTCAGCCACGTGTCGTCCAATCAAAAGTAAGAAGACGACAATCAAGCAAACTGTTTTGAAATAACCATTATCATTAACTGTTGAACAAATAAGAAATAAACACTTGCATTTATGTTTCTGACCACTGGTGGGTAGTGCAAAATCTAAAACACTGTCTTGTTTTATTGTATAATACTCAAGTCCTTTTTACAACTAAGTACAGATTAGTTCTTTAAAAAAACTAGCAAACAGACTTGTTAAAGCGTAGTTAGGAATAATTTTAAAAAAAGAAGAAAAAAACAAGTTATTTTTTAAATGGGCTATAACACAGGTGTCAAACTCAAGGCCCGGGGCCCAGATGTGGCCCGCCACTTCATTTTATTTGGCCCTCGAAAGCCTGGAAATAATATCATTCAAATAACTTTTCTCACTAAATGTATTCTTACTTTCTATTTTGGGAGAAAAAAAATTAAACTCCACATAATCGCAAATTACGTTAACGTAAATATTGTCTAATTATGCAAAAATATATTATCAACCATTCAAACCATTTTTTAAAACAAAATAAATACTAATAACAATGATTTCAAATCCATTAAATTGTGCAATGTAAAAGTAGCAATAGATTTCATGGTAAAATTGTGAAATTTACTGTGAAATTTTTACAGCATTTTTCTCTAAATGAATAAAACAGTACTTTTTTTTACTGTAATAAACTGTGGTGTCGTTTTGGCATTTACAGTAATACACCGAAAAATCTACAGTTGTTGATTTGTGGTAAAAACAAACAAACTGGCTGCTCAGTTGCCAAAATTGTATTGTAAAATTGCTTTTCTTTAAATTTACAGTAAAAAAACAAATGTATATTTTACAGTAAAATTCTGGCAACTTTGCTGCCTTTTTTTAAACCATAAAACAGCACTTCTGTTTTTCCATTTACAGTAATATACACTAGATTTTGAGGTGAAATTATTGCAATTTACCATTTTTTTCCCCCAATTTTAGCTGTAAAAAATTTACTAACAAAATGCATAAAAAAAAGGTGTAATATTAGTATTCACTGTTTGAAAACGGCCCTCTGGGGCCAAACATAAACATACGGTAACCTTTGACACCTCTGGGCTAGAGATGTCCGATAATATCGTACTGCCAATATTATCGGACGATAAATGCTTTAAAAATGTAATATCGGAAATTATCGGAATCGTTTTTTTTATTATCGGTATCGGGTTTTTTAAATTTTATTTTTTACGGAGTGGTACATGGACGAAGGGAGAAGTACAGAGGACCAATAAACCTACAAAGGCACTGCCTTTGCGTGTACCGGCCCAATCACATAAAATCTACAGCTTTTCACACACACAAGTGAATGCAATCATACTTGGTCAATAGCCATACAGGTCACACTGAGGGTGGCGGTATAAACAACTTTAGCACTGTTACAAATATGCGCCACACTGTGAACCCACACCAAACAAGAATGACAAACACATTTCGGGAGAACATCCGCACCGTAACACAACATAAACACAACAGAACAAATACCCAGAACCCCTTGCAGCACTAACTCTTCCGGGACGCTACAATATACACCCCCCGCTAACCCCGCCCACCTCAACCTCCTCATGCTCTCTCAGGGGGAGCATGTCCTAAATTCCAAGCTGCTGTTTTGAGGCATGTTAAAAAAAATAATGCACTTTGTGACTTCAATAATAAATATGGCAGTGCCATGTTGGCATTTTTTTTCCATAACTTGAGTTGATTTATTTTGGAAAACCTTGTTACATTGTTTATTGCATCCAGCGAGGCATCACAACAAAATTTAGGCATAATAATGTGTTAATTCCACGACTGTATATATCGGTATCGGTTGATATCGGAATTGGTAATTAAGAGTTGGACAATATCTGATATCGTCAAAAAAGCCATTATCAGACATCTCTAGTAATATACACTAGATTTTGAGGTGAAATTATTGCAATTTACCATATTTTTTCCCCCATATTTTTCACAACAAAATTTAGGCATAATAATGTGTTAATTCCACGACTGTATATATCGGTATCGGTTGATATCGGAATCGATAGAGTTGGACAATATCGGATATCGACAAAAAAGCCATTATCGGACATCTCTACTCTGGGCTATATAATATGGTTGTTGAAAAATAAAGTATTGATTAGCAAAAATATGTTTTTATTTATTTTTATGTCTTTTAAAACACTAAAATTGCTGATATGATTTGTGTTATTTTCATGTTTTTTGTTTTCAATAGAAACTAGTAATTTGAGAAAACAATGAAAAAAAGAAAAAAAAACTTTTATTTTGAAATAATCTAAAAAAAATGGTATTTTAAAAATGTATTTTTTCTTAAAAACTTTCTTTAAAAAAAAAAAAATCAACTGTATTACTATGCATCTTTTGTATAAATCCAATGCATTGGATTGCAATAAAATGTGCAGAGTATGTTACAACATTATACAACCTTAGCAAAGTATTTACATATCTTTAACTTTAATTTAATCTTTTTAGCTGTTGGGTCACTTTTTCCTTCATCTGTTAACTTTCAGTTGTCAGTCAGATAGATGTGTGCATACAAGTAATTGCAAGTATGCTTTAAAGGTATAGTAAACGTGCTGAAGCTACATCTTTGGCGGATTGACAGGATAGGAACACTTAACACAAACAAGGCAAAGTAACGCTGGATGGTCTCCTGAATAGGAAAAGGGAGATGAGAGGGAGAGAGAGAGAGAGCAGGACAGTGGGGGAGAAGGTTTTAAAAAGGGAGATAACAGTCGGGAGTCATCACAGGGATGCTTCGTGGGCCAAACGGTGGTAGTGAAGTCCAAAATAATACCGACCGAGAAATATCGCCCTTTTTGGTGGAGGAAAATCTGCGTTGACACGGTGGGAATTTTTGTTTCTACTTCAAGAAGAACGTGATCTATTCTTAGTGTTAGCAATGTGAAAGCAATTGGCAACAGTTAATATCTGGTATGGGGAGATAGAGAGAGTGTTTTTAAAAGCATCCATGATCTACGGACAACTGGTATCAATCAGCTCATGATCCAAAGCCTATTGCATCATTTGTGAGGCTGGTTGACTTCAAGGGTTTCGCCCAAGGAAAGCTAGATTTGCCAGAAAATGTCTTAAAACATGTTCTGGAAATGTTATACTTAAGGTACTTAGCCCGAGAACATCTTCGTTTACAAGAAAGTATTGTGTAAAAATGATTGGACATCTTGTATCTGGCACCAGGAGATACCGCTGGAGTGTCATCGCGAGGAAAACATGTTCTAGGATATTTAGACAAGGTGTAAGCAGCTCATGATCCGAAGCATACCGCGTCGTGTGTGTACGGTTATGAAACTCGGCGCGGGGGGCTGATATCAAATGATATCAAAGTGGTTCGCTCAAGGAAAGACAGATTTTTCTAAGAACATGTCCTGGAATTTTCAGACAACTTTCAGCCAGCTCAGGACTCGAAGCATAGCACATGTTTGGGGGAGATAGTGGCAGCAGTTGATATGAGTTACTTATATATATATATATATATATATATATATATATATATATATATATATATATATATATATATATATATATATATATATATGTATATATATATGTATACACAAAACCAGTGAAGTTGGTACGTTGTGTAATTCGTAAATAAAAACAGAATACAATGATTTGCAAATCCATCCATCCATCTTTTTCCGCTTATCCGAGGTCGGGTCGCGGGGGCAGCAGCCTAAGCAGGGAAGCCCGGACTTTCCTCTCCCCAGCCACTTCGTCCAGCTCCTCCCGGGGGATCCCGAGGCGTTCCCAGGCCAGCCGGGAGACATAGTCTTCCCAACGTGTCCTGGGTCTTCCCCGTGGCCTCCTACCAGATGGACGTGCCCTAAACACCTCCCTAGGGAGGCGTTCGGGTGGCATCCTGACCAGATGCCCGAACCACCTCATCTGGCTCCTCTCGATGTGGAGGAGCAGCGGCTTTACTTTGAGCTCCTCCCGGATGGCAGAGCTTCTCACCCTATCTCTAAGGGAGAGCCCCGCCACTTGGCGGAGGAAACTCATTTCGGCCGCCTGTACCCGTGATCTTGTACTTTCGGTCATAACCCAAAGCTCATGACCATAGGTGAGGATCGGAACGTAGATCGACCGGTAAATTGAGAGCTTTGCCTTCCGGCTCAGCTCCTTCTTCACCCCAACGGATCGATACAGCGTCCGCATTACTGAAGACGCCGCACCGATCCGCCTGTCGATCTCACGATCCACTCTTCCCTCACTCGTGAACAAGACTCCGAGGTACTTGAACTTCTCCACTTGGGGCAGGGTCTCCTCCCCAACCCGGAGATGGCACTCCACCCTTTTCCGGGCGAGAACCATGGACTCAGACTTGGAGGTGCTGATTCTCATCCCAGTCGCTTCACACTCGGCTGCGAACCGATCCAGTGAGAGCTGAAGATCCTGGCCAGATGAAGCCATCAGGACCACATCATCTGCAAAAAGCAGAGACCTAATCCTGCAGCCACCAAACCAGATCCCCTCAACGCCTTGACTGCGCCTAGAAATTCTGTCCATAAGAGTTATGAACAGAATCGGTGACAAAGGGCAGCCTTGGCGGAGTCCAACCCTCACTGGAAACGTGTCCGACTTACTGCCGGCAATGCAAACCAAGCTCTGACACTGATCGTACAGGGAGCGGACAGCCACAATCAGACAGTCCGATACCCCATACTCTCTGAGCACTCCCCACAGGACCTCCCGAGGGACACGGTCGAATGCCTTCTCCAAGTCCACAAAGCACATCTAGACTGGTTGGGCAAACTCCCATGCACCCTCAAGGACCCTGCTGAGAGTCTAGAGCTGGTCCACAGTTCCACGACCAGGACGAAAACCACACTGTTCCTCCTGAATCCGAGGTTCGACTATCCGGCGTAGCCTCCTCTCCGGTACACCTGAATAAACCTTACCGGAAAGGCTGAGGAGTGTGATCCCACGATAGTTGGAACACACCCTCCGGTTCCCCTTCTTAAAGAGAGGAACCACCACCCCGGTCTGCCAATCCAGAGGTACCTCCCCCGATGTCCACGCGATGCTGCAGAGTCTTGTCAACCAAGACAGCCCCACAGCATCCAGAGCCTTAAGGAACTCCGGGTGTATCTCATCCACCCCCGGGGCCTTGCCACCGAGGAGCTTTTTAACTACCTCAGCAACCTCAGCCCCAGAAATAGGAGATCCCACCACAGATTCCCCAGGCACTGCTTCCTCATAGGAAGACGTGTTGGTGGGATTGAGAAGGTCTTCGAAGTTTTCCCTCCACCGATCCACAACATCCGCAGTCGAGGTCAGCAGAACACCATCCGCACCATACACGGTGTTGACAGTGCACTGCTTGACCTTCCTGAGGCGGCGGATGGTGGTTCAGAATCGCTTCGAAGCCGTCCGGAAGTCGTTTTCCATGGCTTCCCCGAACTCCTCCCATGTCCGAGTTGTTGCCTCCGCGACCACTGAAGCCGCACAACGCTTGGCCTGTCGGTACCTGTCCGCTGCCTCCGGAGTCCTATGAGCCAAAAGAACCCGATAGGACTCCTTCTTCAGCTTGACGGCATCCCTCACCGCCGGTGTCCACCAACGGGTTCTAGGATTACCGCCACGACAGGCACCAAATACCTTGCGGCCACAGCTCCAATCAGCCGCCTCGACAATAGAGGTGCGGAACATGGTCCACTCGGACTCAATGTCCAGCACCTCCCTCGTGACATGTTCAAAGTTCTCCCGGAGGTGGGAATTGAAACTCTCTCTGACAGGAGACTCTGCCAGACGTTCCCAGCAGACCCTCACAATGCGTTTGGGCCTGCCAGGTCTGTCCGGCATCCTCCCCCACCATCGCAGCCAACTCACCACCAGGTGGTGATCGGTAGAAAGGTACGCCCCTCTCTTCACCCGAGTGTCCAAAACATGAGGCCGCAAATCCGATGACACAACTACAAAGTCGATCATGGAACTGCGGCCTAGAGTGTCCTGGTGCCAAGTGCACATATGGACACCCTTATGTTTGAACATGGTGTTTGTTATGGACAATCTGTGACGAGCACAAAAGTCCAATAACAAAACACCACTCGGGTTCAGATCCGGGCGGCCATTCTTCCCAATCACGCCTCTCCAGGTTTCACTGTCGTTGCCAACATGAGCGTTGAAGTCACCCAGTAGGACAAGGGAATCACCCGGGGGAGCACTTTCCAGTACTCCCTCGAGTGTATCCAAAAAGGGTGGGTACTCTGAATTGCTGTTTGGTGCGTAAGCACAAACAACAGTCAGGACCCGTACCCCCCCACCCGAAGGCGGAGGGAAGCTACCCTCTTGTCCACCGGGTTGAACTCCAACATGCAGGCTTAGACCCGGGGGGAAAACAAGAATTGCTACCCCAGCTCGTTGCCTCTCACTGCGTGCAGCGCCAGAGTGGAAGAGAGTCCAACCCCTCTCGAGAGAACTGGTTCCAGAGCCCTTGCTGTGCGTCGAGGTGAGTCCGACTATATCTAGCCGGAACTTCTCTACCTTGCGCACTAGCTCAGGCTCCTTCCCCCCCAGCGAGGTGACGTCCCACGTCCCAAGAGCTAGCTTATGTAGCCGAGGATCGGACCGCCAAGTGCCCTGCCTTCGGCTTCCACCCAGCTCACAATGCACCCGACCTCTATGGCCCTTCCCATGAGTGGTGAGCCCATTGGAGGGGTGACCCACGTTGCCTCTTCGGGCTGTGCCCGGCCGGGCCCCATGGGGGCAGGCCCGGCCACCAGGCGCTCGCCATCGTGCCCCAACTCCGGGCTTGGCTCCAGAAGGGGGCCCCGGTGACCGGCGTCCGGGCGAGGGAAATCTGAGTCTTTGTTTTTTCATTCCCATAGAAGTCTTCGGGCTGCTCTTTGTCTGATCCCTCATCTAGGACCTGTTTGTCTTGGGAGACCCTACCAGGGGGCATAAAGCCCCCGGACAACATAGCTCCTCGGATCATTGGGACACGCAAACTCCTCTACCACGGTAAAGTGGCAGCTCAGAGAGGAGGATTTGCAAATCCTTTTCAACTTATATTCAATTGAATAAACTGCAAAGACAATGTTTAATGTTCCAACTGAGAAACATAATTTTTTTTGCAAATAATCATTAACTTAGAATTTAATGGCAGCAACACATTGCAAAAAAGTTGTCACATTTTTACCACTGTGTTACATTGCCTTTCCTTTTAACAACACTCAGTAAACGTTTGGGAACTGAGGAGACCAATTTTTGAAGCTTTTCAGGTGGAATTCTTTCCCATTCTTGCTTGATAAACAGCTTAAGTTGTTCAACAGTCCGGGGTCTCCGTTGTGGTATTTTACGCTTCATAATGCGCCACACATTTTCAATGGGTGACAGGTCTGGACTACAGGCAGGCCAGTTTAGTACCCACACTCTTTTACTATGAAGCCACGCTGTTGTAGCACGTGGCTTGGCATGGTCTTGCTGAAATAAGCAGGGGTGTCCATGCAGACGTTGCTTGGATGGCAACATATGTTGCTCCAAAACCTGTATGTACCTTTCAGCATTAATGGTGCCTTCACAGATGTGTAAGTTACCCATGCCTTGGGCACTAATACACCCCCATACCATCACAGATGCTGGCTTTTCAACTTTGCGCCTAGAACAATCCGGATGGTTCTTTTCCTCTTTGTTTCGGACGACACAACGTCCATAGTTTCCAAAAAACAATTTGAAACGTGACCACAGAACACTTTTACACTTTACATCAGTCCATCTTAGATGAGCTCGGGCCAAGCGAAGCCGGCGGCGTTTCTGGGTGTTGTTGATAAATGGCTTTCGCTTTGCATAGTAGAGTTTTAACTTGCACTTACAGATGTAGCGACCAACTGTAGTTACTGACAGTGGGTTTCTGAAATGTTCCTGAGCCCATGTGGTGATATCCTTTACACACTGATGTCACTTTTTGATGCAGTACCGCCTGAGAGATCAAAGGTCACGGGTGTTCAATGTTACGTGCAGTGATTTCTCCAGATTCTCTGAACCTTTTGATGATATTACGGACCGTAGATGGTGAAATCCCTAAATTCCTTGCAATAGCTGGTTGAGAAATGCTGTTCTTAAACTGTTGGTTAATTTGCTCACGCATTTGTTGACAAAGTGGTGACCCTCGCCCCGTCCTTGTTTGTGAATGACTGAGCATTTCATGGAAGCTGTTTTTATACCCAATCATGGCACCCACCTGTTCCCAATTAGCCTGTTCACCTGTGGGATGTTCCAAATAAGCGTTTGATGAGCATTCATCAACTTTCTCAGTCATTTTTGCCACTTGTGCCAGCTTTTTTGAAACATGTTGCAGGCATTAAATTCCATATGAGCTAAAATAACAACGTTGTCCAGTTCAAACGTTAAATATCTGGTCTTTGCAGTCTATTCAATTGAATATAAGTTGAAAAGGATTTGCAAATCATTGTATTCTGTTTTTATTTACCATTTACACAACGTGCCAACTTTACTGGTTTTGGGGTTTGTACTTATTAGAAAAGAAAATGTAGGGAGTTGGCCTAAGGCAAGCCTGATATGCCAAGAAAAACAATTCTGGAATATTTGAACAACTGGTATCAGCTCATATTCCAAAAGCATACCACATTGTTTGTATGGAAGTGTTGATATCACATTCCCTGGGCCTCATCACTTCAACTTCGTTTTCCCTCAAAGGCAGTAATGTTGGTAGATTTTCAATGTAGTGAGTGGGTATTCCTATTTGATATGTTCATGGATTCAAGTATCCTGTGTAGTCTTTTATTTTTCAAATTTATCTGAAATTTACAGAGTTGTTTTCAATATTTTTTACAGATGCCTACATGGCGCTAACTTTCCAATGTATTTATTAACACAGTATATCCTAATGATGTACACCAGGGTTCCCCAACCTTTTTTTCACCAGGGAGCAGTTTGATGTAGAGATGTCCGATAATGGCTTTTTTGCCGATATCCGATATTCCGATATTGTCCAACTCTTTATTACCGATACCGATATCAACCGATACCGATATATACAGTCATGGAATTAACACATTATTATGCCTAATTTTGTTGTGATGCCCCCGCTGTATGCATTAAACAATGTAACAAGGTTTTCCAAAATAAATCAACTCAAGTTATGGAAAAAAAATGCCAACATGGCACTGCCATATTTATTATTGAAGTCACAAAGTGCATAATTTTTTTTAACATGCCTCAAAACAGCAGCTTCGAATTTGGGACATGCTCTCCCTGAGAGAGCATGAGTAGGTTGAGGTTGGAGGGGGTGCGGGGTTTTAGGGGTGTAGGGGGTAGCGGGGGGTGTGTATATTGTAGCATCCCGGAAGAGTTAGTGCTGCAAGGGGTTTCTGGGTATTTGTTCTGTTGTGTTTATGTTGCGTTACGGTGCGGATATTCTCCCGAAATGTGTTTGTCATTCTTGTTTGGTGTGGGTTCACAGTGTGGCGCATATTTGTAACAGTGTTAAAGTTGTTTATACGGCCACCCTCAGTGTGACCTGTATGGCTGTTGACCAAGTATGCGTGCATTCACTAGTGTGTGTGAAAAGCCGTAGATATTATGTGATTGGGCCGGTACACGCAAAGGCAGTGCCTTTAAGGTTTATTGGCGCTCTGTACATCTCCCTACGTCCGCGTACACAGCGGCGTTTTAAAAAGTCATACATTTTACTTTTTGAAACTGTTACTGATAATTTTGAAACAGATACCGATAATTTCCGATATCACATTTTAAAGCATTTATCGGCCGATAATATCGGCAGTCCGATATTATCGGACATCTCTAGTTTAATGTATGCATTATTTTCACGGACCGGCTTTCCACGTGTGGCAGAAAAAAACAGCAAAAAAAATGAGCATGAGGTATCAACTTACCGAAACGCTGAAGTAGTGGGAGCCCTGGGCGTGTTTCTCTGCGAAGAGATGGTCCCCGGCGCGTTGATGGCATATACCAACCCCGTTTCCATATGAGTTGGGAAATTGTGTTTGATGTAAATATAAACGGAATACAATGATTTGCAAAACATTTTCAACCCATATTCAGTTGAATATGCTACAAAGACAACATATTTGATGTTCAAACTGATAAACATTTTTTTAGAATTTAATGCCAGCAACACGTGACAAAGAAGTTGGGAAAGGTGGCAATAAATACTGCTAAAGTTGAGGAATGCTCATCAAACACTTATTTGGAACATCCCACAGGTGAACAGGCAAATTGGGAACAGGTGGGTGCCATGATTGGGTATAAAAGTAGATTACAAGAAATGCTCAGTCATTCACAAACAAGGATGGGGCGAGGGTCACCACTTTGTCAACACATGCGTGAGCAAATTGTTGAACAGTTTAAGAAAAACCTTTCTCAACCAGCTATTGCAAGGAATTTAGGGATTTCGCAATCTACGGTCCGCAATATAATCAAAGGGTTCAGAGAATCTGGAGAAATCACTGCACGTAAGCAGCTAAGCCCGTGACCTTCGATCCCTCAGGCGGTACTGCATCAACAAGCGACATCAGTGTGTAAAGGATATCACCACATGGGCTCAGGAACACTTCAGAAACCCACTGTCAGTAACTACAGATGGTCGCTACATCTGTAAGTGCAAGTTAAGCAAGGCGAAAACCGTTTATCAACAACACCCAGAAACGCCGTCGGCTTCGCTGGGCCTGAGCTCATCTAAGATGGACTGATACAAAGTGGAAAAGTGTTCTGTGGTCTGACGAGTCCACATTTCTAATTGTTTTTGGAAACTGTGGACGTTGTGTCGTCCGGACCAAATAGGAAAAGAACCATCCGGATTGTTATAGGCGCAAAGTTGAAAAGCCAGCATCTGTGATGGTATGGGGGTGTATTAGTGCCCAAGACATGGGTAACTTACACATCTGTGAAGGCACCATTAATGCTGAAAGGTACATACAGGTTTTGGAGCAACATATGTTGCCATCCAAGCAACATTACCATGAACGCCCCTGCTTATTTCAGCAAGACAATGCCAAGCCACGTGTTACATCAACGTGGCTTCCGGGTACTAGACTGGCCTGCCTGTAGTCCAGACCTGTCTCCCATTGAAAATGTGTGGCGCATTATGAAGCCTAAAATACCACAACTGAGACCCCCGGACTGTTGAACAACTTAAGCTGTACATCAAGCAAGAATGGGAAAGAATGCCACCTGAGAAGCTTAAAAAATGTGTCTCCTCAGTTCCCAAACGTTTACTGAGTGTTGTTAAAAGGAAAGGCCATGTAACATAGTGGTGAACATGCCCTTTCCCAACTACTTTGGCACTCAAAAAATAAAGTTTATAAATATGTTGTCTTTGTAGCATATTCAATTGAATATGGGTTGAAAATGATTTGCAAATCATTGTATTCCGTTTATATTTACATCTAACACAATTTCCCAACTCATAAGGGAATTGTAGAATTTACTGGGGGTAATCTTTCTTAGCACCATTTTTAATGATGCTATTTAGGATGCCCCATGTTAAAGTTAAAGTAAAAGTACCAATGATTGTCACACACACACGAGCTGTGGCAAAATGATTCTCTGCATTTGACCCATCACCCTTGATCACCCCATGGGAGGTGAGGGGAGCAGTGAGCAGCAGCGGTGGCCGGTAATCATTTTTGGTGATTTAGCCCCCAGTTCCAACCCTTGATGCTTATTGCTCTCATGTTATTTCTGTTCTTGTTTAATAATTGACTGTAGTATTCCTTCTTACATGTTCGTAGTATACTAATTAGCTTGTTTTTATATTTCTTATACTTATTTTCTGCCTCTATAGATCTCTGTTATCATATTCGATATAATGTATTTTTTTTGTGACAAGCATTTTTAAGTCCTTTTGTCATCCATGGTTGGTTGTTTTTCTTTTGCTTCTTTCTAAGTTCTTTCCATGGACAATGTTTATCACGGAGTGTTAGAAAAGTGTTGAAAAAACTTCATTGTATACATTGTCCCAAATTTGTTTCCTCAGATCCTTCTTGAAATAAACCATTCCTTCCTCTGTGCATAGTCTTTGAAATGTCTTTCTGTCAATGTTCTTCTTCCTGTAGTTCCCATCATAACTAGTGAAAACTGGCAGACGGTCGCTGATGTGGGTGGTTAGCAGTCCGCTTGTTGTATTATTATCACAAACATTAGTAAATATAGTCAATAAGTGTGACTTGCTATTCTGGTTGGCCCTGTGATTCGGGGATTCAAACTCATGCTATACATTGTACCTGTGAAGTCATCAATGGACTTTTGATGATTGAGGTTCAAGAGATCAATAATGTGAAGTCTCCTCATAAAGAAAGTATTTTTTGACGGATTTCATTGAAAGTTCCCTTAATCCAGTCTTCAAATCCTTCAATACTTGAGTTGGTTGCCCTATATACACAACTGATCAATACATTTCTGCTTCTTTCATGACATATCTCAATGGAGGTTTTTTTCTGTCTTGCCTCTGGTGAGGGCGGTCGCATTTTTTTCTCCTCCCGTCTTCTCCTTGCTTGCTCTCTTTGTCTTGTCTACACTATTTTTGAAGCCTCTTTCTTTGCGCTGTCCTCCAAATCGATACATCGGACATGGAATTAATCAGCTGGACTCTCCCTCAATTGACAAAATATTTTTGACGAGGAAAAGAGATTCGGGGGAGCCTGGCTGCCCTGATGGAACCATACGAGAGAGATTCCTGGGACAAATGGAGAATCATGTGCCTCTCAGTCCTTTCCATCGAGGATGTGGAAGACATCTACCTATTTGGAACCATGATCGCGGGGCACCTGCCGATTGGGCTGGGCATTGCTCTGGTGTATCGTCAAATTCGTAAGACGATGGCAGCCATTCAAGGAGCCTAAAGACTGTTCGTCACAATGGAAGGATTGGGTCGGGCTGTGGGATCACAGTCTGGGGCGATTTCTGAACTGAATCGCAAGATGGATCACATCATGGAGAAGCTTGTTGAAAGGGAAAAATTGGATATGAGAGCCAACATGGACGAATAGAACAGACACTGGGGCGGTATAGCTCGGTTGGTAGAGTGGCCGTGCCAGCAACTTGAGGGTTGGAGGTTCGATCCCCGCTTCTGCCATCCTAGTCACTGCCGTTGTGTCCTTGGGCAAGACACTTTACCCACCTGCTCCCAGTGCCACCCACACTTGTTTAAAAATGTAACTTAGATATTGGGTTTCACTATGTAAAGCGCTTTGAGTCACTAGAGAAAAGCGCTATATAAATATAATTCACTTCACTTCACAAAGCATTGTAATGTCTGCTCGCGGAAAAACAAAAATCCTCATCTACGATTTGACTCCCTCGAATGGCCTTGACGCTGCAACAACAGGAGCAGGCTGTTCTGTAAACATCCCCCGAGGACTCTCAAAGATGGACGCTTTTGACCTCCCTCCCTCCCTCCTCAACGACACCTGGAAGTCGAACTTTGCTTGCATTGCATGCAGAACGGCCCCGGGCCTACGGACACAACACCACTGCACCCAAAGACAATGGGCATATACACAAACACACAACCCCACCCCCACCCAATGCCTTCACCACCGCTTGATTCCCCTTCAGGATGATGGATGGCTGAGTAGCGCTTTATAGCAGCAGGCCGGCCTCCAGGGCCCCAACTCCCCCCCTCTGTTGTGAGTTGTTGTGATTATATGGTAACATGTTTATGTGTGCTATGGCAAATGAGTTTTTTTCCCTTGGACTCAGTCTGGACCCACTCCCGAGGGTCCAGCCTTTGACTGATATTGTTTACTCTTCCCCCCTCTCCCAATATCACCTTTTTCCCACCTTTTTTAAGGAGCGCCGTAAGTGGCTGATCCGTTGGCGGTCCCGTCTTGTCTCCCTGTAACGTATGTCTGCTCTTAGTGGGACTGTGCCGAAAATGAAATTTCAGTTCTTATGTGTCTTGTACATGTTAAAGAATGGACAGTAATAAAGCATCCTGAATTCTGGTTATACACTCTAAAACAGGGGTGTCAAACTCAAATACAGAGTGGGCCAAAATTTAAAACTGAACAAAGCCGCAGGCCAAGGTTGAACAAATTAACCTTTTAATAGGGACCCAAACAAGTTTTGCATTAAATATTGAACAAGCAAGGCTTATATAACTTTATAGTGACATGCAAAATCGAGTTTCAAATAATAATAATAATAATTAAAAAATATCAATGGCATATCAAATACAATTTAAATAAAAATTGAATGCCTCTTTTCTATTTGCAGCCTTCTGAGGTAAATATCAACATTAACTTTTTCCACAGGCTAATAAATGTGAAAATAAAATAATGAATAAACCAACCATTCAGGACTTTAAACTGCTCAGTTTGCAACACACTGATCTAATCGGATGTGCCCTAGCCAGATACCTGCCATCTTTTCTGGGATGCTAGTTCATTAATGTCGGGGCTCAGGCTTTGAGCTGAGGCAACCTTCATTATCGAACGAAGGTGTTCATCAGTCATTATATCTCGTATTCCACAGTTTTGGAGGCGTGGCTTACAGGCACTGCTTTTAACGTCCTCTACGAGCTGACGTCACGTCCGCTTTTCATCCCTTCTAACAACGTGACCGCCCTGTCACAAGATATGAGCGGCTCCTGTACGCACACACACGTAAATGCAAAGCATACTTCATCAACAGCAATACAGTTTACACTGAGAGTGGCCGTATAAGCAACTTTAACATTGTTAGAAATATACGCCACACTGTGAACCCACACCAAACAAGAATGACAAACACATTTTGGGAGAACATCCGCACCGTAACACAACATAAACACAACAGAACAAATACCCAGAACCCTTTGCAGCACTAACTCTTCCGGGACGCTACAAGGTGTGTGTGTGTTTTGGGGCTGTGGGGAGTGTGGGGGTTGGGGGGGGGGGGGGGGTGTATTTTGTAGCGTCCTGGAAGAGTTAGTGCTGCAAATGATTCTGGATATTTGTTCTGTTGTGTTTATGTTGTGTTACGGTGCGGATGTTCTCCCGAAATGTGTTTGTCATTCTTGTTTGGTGTGGGTTCACAGTGTGGTGTATATTTCTAACAGTGTTAAAGTTTTGTATACTGTCACCCTCAGTATAACCTGTATCACTGTTGATGAAGTATGCGTTGCATTCACTTGTGTGTGCGTACAGATGCCGCACATATCTTGTGACTGTGTCTGAACGATGTTAGAATGGATGAAAAGCGGACGTGACGACAGCTCGTAGAGGACGTTAAAGGCAGTGCATTCAAGGCACTTCCCCAAGACTGGTCCGAGTGGACAAGATATAATGACTGATGAACACCTTCGTTCGATAATGAAGGTTGCCTCAGCTCAAAGCCTGAGCCCCGACATTAATAAAGAAAAGTTAGTGTCAAAAGTGTCAAAAGCGTGTTATCGTGTCAAAAGCATTTGACACTATAATCATAACATGGAAAATCCCTCCAGCAACTCTACTGTTCACTCATTTATCTTGAAGTTACTGTGCAGAAGTTTGGGGAAATCCCTTAACAATCTTGCCAAAACATATAATTTTCGTATTTTGCGGACCATAGGGCGCACCGGATTATAAGACGCACTGTCGATGAGTGGGTGTAGTCAGGTCTATTTTCATACAAAAGGCGCACCGGATTATAAGGCAAATTAAAGGGGTCATATTATTTAATTTTTTTTCTAAATGTAAACACTTCCTTGTGGTCTACATAACATGTAATGGTGGTTCTTTGGTCAAAATGTTGCATAGATGATGTTTTACAGATCATCTTCAAGTCGTTTTGTGGGCGGTCTTATTTACGTGGCTCACCTTCGACAGCGTCTTCTCCCCGTCATCTTTGTTGTAGCGGTGTAGCGTGCAAGGACGGGAGTGGAAGAAGTGTGAAAAGATGGCGCTAACTGTTTTCATGACATTCAGACTTTACTTCAATCAATAACGGAGCAGCATCTCCTCATCCGTGGCTCACTAGTGCAACAACAAGACCGGAAATGTGTCCCGTGAAAAACCGTCCGTCTGAAGTTATTTGGGTGAATAATGTAAACTCACTACACCGGTATGTTTTAGCGCTTTCATGGCGAGTTTACTGACAGATATAAGTAAGAACTTTACACTACTTTATATTAGAAATGGCAACAGCGGAGGATGAATGTCCCATAACAAGAAGATAGAGAAAAAGAAGGAGCTTATCGACTACGGCGTCGGCACCGGCTACAAAGGCAGATTTTCAGGACTTATGCAGATCCCGAATACAGATCAGCAGATACCAGAAGGTAAGAAAAGTTGCTTTTGCATAATATTGTGAAACAAAACCCCAGATAATGTCTACCTTATATACACACACCATAATAATACTCGTATGTTCATAGCTTAAAAAGTCGTACTAAAACATTTTGATAAGTTTGTGTGTAATGTTCTATATTTTCAAGTGAATATATAAAATGTTGGTGTTGCTTACTTGAGTCATATTTTTGTCTGCACGTATCTCTTATGTTTGACTGCCATCTACTGCTCACACTTATCATTTCACCATGTACCAAATATAATAGCTGCGACGTCGGTAAGCACAACCAGCTATGCTCAAATCCTCAGCTAATGACAAAAAAATGTATTAAGTGCCTGGTTTGGGAGGAAATGTTTAAACAGCAGCAGCAACTTGACAATAATTTACCTTGTTTTTTTTGCTAAACATTTTAAGAAGACATAAGCATATCCTTGTTCCATCAAAGACTTTAGACACAAACAACAAGCTGTCAACTACTTCAGGGATGCTCTGTGGCAGGTGACAATGTTTCCATTGCAGCTAAACACCCTTACGGATTGTGCACGTTTGATGTGCAAAGTAGTTGGGACTCACTTAAAGAGTTAATTATTTCCAGAAACTTTTTCAATCCATTGTTGTCATACTTGTTTCAACTGGGAACATACGGTATATCTAGCTATGTAATTGGATACTGCTTTAGTAATAGCGCAGTGTTAAAACATTTGTGATAGATTCAGTCTACACATATCTCTTATGTGTGACTGCCATCTACCGGTCACACTTATCATTTCACCATGTACCAAATAAAATAGCTTAGAGGACGGTAAGCACAACTAGAATTATTCTGTACATTAGGCGCACCGGGTTATAAGGCGCACTGTCGAGTTTTGAGAAAATGACGGTTTCCGTAATATGGGGTTTAAAGGCCTACTGAAACCCACTACTACCGACCACGCAGTCTGATAGTTTATATATCAATGATGAAATCTTAACATTGCAACACATGCCAATACGGCCGGGTTAGCTTACTAAAGTGCAATTTTAAATTTTGCGCGAAATATTCTGCTGAAAACGTCTCGGTATGATGACGCCTGCGCGTGACGTCACGGATTGTAGAGGACATTTTGGGACAGCATGGTGGCCAGCTATTAAGTCGTCTGTTTTCATGGCAAAATTCCACAGTATTCTGGACATCTGTGTTGGTGAATCTTTTGCAATTTGTTCAATGAACAATGGAGACAGCAAAGAAGAAAGCTGTAGGTGGGAAGCGGTGTATTGCGGCAGGTGTTGTGCCAGATAACGCACCCCCGCCGTAGAATGCAGCCCCTGACTGTTGTGCCGGATAACACAGCCGGTGTTTCACTGTTTACAATATCGAAAGATGACAGTCAAGCTTTACCATTGGCCTGTGGAGAACTGGGACAACAGAGACTCTTACCAGGAGTACTTTGAGTTGGATACGCAGACGCGGTACCGTGAGTTCGCATGCAGCTGCGGCTTCCAAACATTTGATCGCTTGTTTTGAGTGTGAGTATGAATGCACTTTATGACATATTGAGTTCTTGTAAACACTTACCGGTATGTAAACCCAGATAAATGTGATAAAATGTGCTTGGTATTAGTTCAAGTTTAACTATGGAAAAAGAGGTGGGATTCAAAAAGTTTTTACTTCTCCCCATTACCCTTTTGAGATATGTTGAATTTAATTTAATTTTCTTAATTTAATTTTCTTTTTTTTGTGTGAAATAACAAGACTGTTCACTGGAGACATGCATGTATATTATGTAAAACATGTCTGATGTGGACCTGACTATGACATACTCAAACAACAACAATCAGATTGACTTCAGAGATAATGATTTATGAAAGCGAGTATACATTTAACCAATCAGTATCATAATATTTTAGTTGATAACTCAATATACTTTCTTTTTTGTAGGTTGTATCATATTCCCTCGACCTTATTCCTTAATATTAACTTATAACATGCTTGATGTTGGAAATATTGCAAACAATGGTCAATAAAATTATTTATTTTTGGAGAAAACTGTTGATAGCAGTTGAAAAGAAGTACCCACATGGGTTCAGTATTCACTGGCAACACGGTGGAGCAGTGGTTAGCGCTTGTGCCTCGCACAGAGGATGTCTTAGGTTTCATTCCTATGTTTTCCTTGTGACCCACCTCCAGCGTCACGCACCTGGATATAGGAACCTCCCACCTCTAAAGACATGCACCTGGATATAGGCCCCTCCCACCTTCAAAGTCATGCACCTGGATATAGGCCCCTCCCACCTCTAAAGACATGCACCTGGATATATTCCCCTACCACCACCAAAGTCATGCACCTGGATATAGCCCCCCCCCCCCACCTTCAAAGTCATGCACCTGGATATAGGCTCCCCCACCTCCAAAGACATGCACCTGGATATAGGCCCCTCCCATCTCCAAAGACATGCACCCTGGGATAAGCCCCTCCCACCTCTAAAGTTATGCACCTGGATATAGACCCCTCCCACCTCTAAAGACATGCACTTGGATATAGGCCCCTCCCACCTCTAAAGACATGCACCTGGATATAGGCCTCTCCCACCTCTAAAGACATGCACCTGGATATAGGCCCCTCCCACCTCTAAAGACATGCACCTGGATATAGGCCCCTCCCACCTCTAAAACATGCACCTGGATATAGGCCCCTCCCACCTCCACAGACATGCACCTGGGGATAGGCCCCTCCCACCTTCAAAGTCATGTACCTGGATATAGGCCCCTCCCACCTCCAGAAACATGCACCAGGAGATAGGCCCCTCCCACCTCCAGTGTCATGCACCTGGATATTGGTCCCTCCCATCTCCAAAGACATGCACCTGGATATAGGCCCCTTCCAACTCTAAAGACATACACCTGGGGATAGGCTCCTCCCACCTCTAAAGTCATGCACCTGGATAAATGCCCCTCCCACCTCTAAAGACATGCACCTGGATATAGGCCCCTCCCACCTTCAAAGTCATGCACCTGGATATAGGCCCCTCCCACCTCTAAAGTCATGCACCTGGATATAGGCCCCTCCCACCTCTAAAGACATGCACCTGGATATAGGCCCCTCCCACCTCTAAAGACATGCACCTGGATATAGGCCCCTCCCACCTCTAAAGTCATGCACCTGGATATAGGCCCCTCCCACCTCTAAAGACATGCACCTGGATATATTCCCCTACCACCACCAAAGTCATGCACCTGGATATACTGTAGGCCCCCCCCCCCCCCACCTCCAAAGACATGCACCTGGATATAGGCCCCTCCCATCTCCAAAGACATGCACCCTGGGATAGGCCCCTTCCATCTCCAAAGACATGCACCTAGATATAGGCCCCTCCCACCTCTAAAGACATGCACTTGGATATAGGCCCCTCCCACCTCCAAACCCATGCACCTGGGGATAGGCCCCTCCCACCTCTAAAGTTATGCACCTGGATATAGGCCCTCCCACCTCTAAAGACATGCACCTGGATATAGGCCCCTTCCACCTCCAGAAACATGCACCAGGGGATGGTCCCTCTCACCTCCAGCGTCATGCACCTGGATATAGGCCCCTCCCACATCTAAAGACTTGCACCTGGATATAGGCCCCTCCCACCTCTAAAGACATGCACCTGGATATAGGCCCCTCCC